>NC_133204.1:50389589-50429589 GCF_958299795.1 Porites lutea | reverse complement strand
TGATGCGCCCAACCCAAAATTTCTACCTGGTTTAGTAAGCCCAATCAAAGTTTGATTTAAAAGGTTACAAAAAAAAGGTTCGGATTAAACATGAACATTTTTTTATGTTTGCGCGCTTGAAAACTCTCTAAAAAAAATCTGGACCATATTTTTAAGATATTATGCCACTAATCAAATGTAATTAAAGGTTCTTTGGGCGTTTCTTGGATGCGGGTAGCCCAAAATTTAAACTTAGCGAAATAAGCTTAAAAAAAGATGTTAAGAAAATGTTACCAAAAGTGTGTAGGATTAATCATAAAAATACCTTATTTGCGCACTTCGAAACTGTCTAAAGACTGGCTTGACGACATCCTGGATATATTCTTCAACTATTTCAATGTCATTAAAGGTGTTTTCTGCTTTTCCGTGATGCGCCCAACCCAAAATTTCTACCTGGTTTAGTAAGCCCAATCAAAGTTTGATTTAAAAGGTTACAAAAAAAAGGTTCGGATTAAACATGAACATTTTTTTATGTTTGCGCGCTTAAAAACTCTCTAAAAAAAATCTGCATGATATTTTTAAGATATTATGCCACTAATCAAATGTAATTAAAGGTTCTTTGGGCGTTTCTTGGATGCGGGTAGCCCAAAATTTAAACTTAGCGAAATAAGCTTAAAAAAAGATGTTAAGAAAATGTTACCAAAAGTGTGTAGGATTAATCATAAAAATACCTTATTTGCGCACTTCGAAACTGTCTAAAGACTGGCTTGACCACATCCTGGATATCTTCTTCAACTATTTCAATGTCATTAAAGGTGTTTTCTGCTTTTCCGTGATGCGCCCAACCCAAAATTTCTACCTGGTTTAGTAAGCCCAATCAAAGTTTGATTTAAAAGGTTACAAAAAAAAGGTTCGGATTAAACATGAACATTTTTTTATGTTTGCGCGCTTGAAAACTCTCTAAAAAAAATCTGCATGATATTTTTAAGATATTATGCCACTAATCAAATGTAATTAAAGGTTCTTTGGGCGTTTCTTGGATGCGGGTAGCCCAAAATTTAAACTTAGCGAAATAAGCTTAAAAAAAGATGTTAAGAAAATGTTACCAAAAGTGTGTAGGATTAATCATAAAAATACGTTATTTGCGCACTTCGAAACTTTCTAAAGACTGGCTTGACCACATCCTGGATATATTCTTCAACTATTTCAATGTCATTAAAGGTGTTTTCTGCTTTTCCGGGACGCGCCCAACCCAAAATTTCTACCTGGTTTAGTAAGCCCAATCAAAGTTTGATTTAAAAGGTTACAAAAAAAAAGGTTCGGATTAAACATGAACATTTTTTTATGTTTGCGCGCTTAAAAACTCTCAAAAGAAAATCTGGACCATATTTTTAAGATATTATGCCACTAATCAAATGTAATTAAAGGTTCTTTGGGCGTTTCTTGGATGCAGGTAGCCCAAAATTTAAACTTAGCGAAATAAGCTTAAAAAAAGATGTTAAGAAAATGTTACCAAAAGTGTGTAGGATTAATCATAAAAATACCTTATTTGCGCAGTTCGAAACTGTCTAAAGACTGGCTTGACGACATCCTGGATATCTTCTTCAACTATTTCAATGTCATTAAAGGTGTTTTCTGCTTTTCCGTGATGCGCCCAACCCAAAATTTCTACCTGGTTTAGTAAGCCCAATCAAAGTTTGATTTAAAAGGTTACAAAAAAAAGGTTCGGATTAAACATGAACATTTTTTTATGTTTGCGCGCTTGAAAACTCTCTAAAAAAAATCTGCATGATATTTTTAAGATATTATGCCACTAATCAAATGTAATTAAAGGTTCTTTGGGCGTTTCTTGGATGCGGGTAGCCCAAAATTTAAACTTAGCGAAATAAGCTTAAAAAAAGATGTTAAGAAAATGTTACCAAAAGTGTGTAGGATTAATCATAAAAATACCTCATTTGCGCAGTTCGAAACTGTCTAAAGACTGGCTTGACCACATCCTGGATATATTCTTCAACTATTTCAATGTCATTAAAGGTGTTTTCTGCTTTTCCGTGATGCGCCCAACCCAAAATTTCTACCTGGTTTAGTAAGCCCAATCAAAGTTTGATTTAAAAGGTTACAAAAAAAAGGTTCGGATTAAACATGAACATTTTTTTATGTTTGCGCGCTTAAAAACTCTCTAAAAAAAATCTGCACGATATTTTTAAGATATTATGCCACTAATCAAATGTAATTAAAGGTTCTTTGGGCGTTTCTTGGATGCGGGTAGCCCAAAATTTAAACTTAGCGAAATAAGCTTAAAAAAAGATGTTAAGAAAATGTTACCAAAAGTGTGTAGGATTAATCATAAAAATACCTTATTTGCGCACTTGGAAACTGTCTAAAGACTGGCTTGACGACATCCTGGATATCTTCTTCAACTATTTCAATGTCATTAAAGGTGTTTTCTGCTTTTCCGGGACGCGCCCAACCCAAAATTTCTACCTGGTTTAGTAAGCCCAATCAAAGTTTGATTTAAAAGGTTACAAAAAAAAGATTCGGATTAAACATGAACATTTTTTTATGTTTGCGCGCTTAAAAACTCTCTAAAAAAAAATCTGCACGATATTTTTAAGATATTATGCCACTAATCAAATGTAATTAAAGGTTCTTTGGGCGTTTCTTGGATGCGGGTAGCCCAAAATTTAAACTTAGCGAAATAAGCTTAAAAAAAGATGTTAAGAAAATGTTACCAAAAGTGTGTAGGATTAATCATAAAAATACCTTATTTGCGCACTTCGAAACTGTCTAAAGACTGGCTTGACGACATCCTGGATATATTCTTCAACTATTTCAATGTCATTAAAGGTGTTGTCTGCTTTTCCGGGACGCGCCCAACCCAAAATTTCTACCTGGTTTAGTAAGCCCAATCAAAGTTTGATTTAAAAGGTTACAAAAAAAAGGTTCGGATTAAACATGAACATTTTTTTATGTTTGGGCGCTTAAAAACTCTCGAAAAAAAATCTGCACGATATTATTAAGATATTATGCCACTAATCAAATGTAATTAAAGGTTCTTTGGGCGTTTCTTGGATGCGGGTAGCCCAAAATTTAAACTTAGCGAAATAAGCTTAAAAAAAGATGTTAAGAAAATGTTACCAAAAGTGTGTATGATTAATCATAAAAATACCTTATTTGCGCACTTCGAAACTGTCTAAAGACTGGCTTGACGACATCCTGGATATATTCTTCAACTATTTCAATGTCATTAAAGGTGTTGTCTGCTTTTCCGGGACGCGCCCAACCCAAAATTTCTACCTGGTTTAGTAAGCCCAATCAAAGTTTGATTTAAAAGGTTACAAAAAAAAGGTTCGGATTAAACATGAACATTTTTTTATGTTTGGGCGCTTAAAAACTCTCGAAAAAAAATCTGCACGATATTATTAAGATATTATGCCACTAATCAAATGTAATTAAAGGTTCTTTGGGCGTTTCTTGGATGCGGGTAGCCCAAAATTTAAACTTAGCGAAACAAGCTTAAAAAAAGATGTTAAGAAAATGTTACCAAAAGTGTGTAGGATTAATCATAAAAATACCTTATTTGCGCACTTCGAAACTGTCTAAAGACTGGCTTGACGACATCCTGCATATCTTCTTCAACTATTTCAATGTCCTTAAAGGTGTTTTCTGCTTTTCCGGGATGCGCCCAACCCAAAATTTCTACCTGGTTTAGTAAGCCCAATCAAAGTCTGATTTAAAAGGTTACAAAAAAAAGGTTCGGATTAAACATGAACATTTTTTTATGTTTGCGCGCTTAAAAACTCTCTAAATAAAATCTGCGCGATATTTTTACGATATTATGCCACTAATCAAATGTAATTAAAGGTTCTTTGGGCGTTTCTTGGATGCGGGTAGCCCAAAATTTAAACTTAGCGAAATAAGCTTAAAAAAAGATGTTAAGAAAATGTTACCAAAAGTGTGTAGGATTAATCATAAAAATACCTTATTTGCGCACTTCGAAACTGTCTAAAGACTGGCTTGACGACATCCTGGATATCTTCTTCAACTATTTCAATGTCATTAAAGGTGTTTTCTGCTTTTCCGGGACGCGCCCAACCCAAAATTTCTACCTGGTTTAGTAAGCCCAATCAAAGTTTGATTTAAAAGGTTACAAAAAAAAGATTCGGATTAAACATGAACATTTTTTTATGTTTGCGCGCTTAAAAACTCTCTAAAAAAAAATCTGCACGATATTTTTAAGATATTATGCCACTAATCAAATGTAATTAAAGGTTCTTTGGGCGTTTCTTGGATGCGGGTAGCCCAAAATTTAAACTTAGCGAAATAAGCTTAAAAAAAGATGTTAAGAAAATGTTACCAAAAGTGTGTAGGATTAATCATAAAAATACCTTATTTGCGCACTTCGAAACTGTCTAAAGACTGGCTTGACGACATCCTGGATATATTCTTCAACTATTTCAATGTCATTAAAGGTGTTGTCTGCTTTTCCGGGACGCGCCCAACCCAAAATTTCTACCTGGTTTAGTAAGCCCAATCAAAGTTTGATTTAAAAGGTTACAAAAAAAAGGTTCGGATTAAACATGAACATTTTTTTATGTTTGGGCGCTTAAAAACTCTCGAAAAAAAATCTGCACGATATTATTAAGATATTATGCCACTAATCAAATGTAATTAAAGGTTCTTTGGGCGTTTCTTGGATGCGGCTAGCCCAAAATTTAAACTTAGCGAAACAAGCTTAAAAAAAGATGTTAAGAAAATGTTACCAAAAGTGTGTAGGATTAATCATAAAAATACCTTATTTGCGCACTTCGAAACTGTCTAAAGACTGGCTTGACGACATCCTGCATATCTTCTTCAACTATTTCAATGTCCTTAAAGGTGTTTTCTGCTTTTCTGGGACGCGCCCAACCCAAAATTTCTACCTGGTTTAGTAAGCCCAATCAAAGTCTGATTTAAAAGGTTACAAAAAAAAGGTTCGGATTAAACATGAACATTTTTTTATGTTTGCGCGCTTAAAAACTCTCTAAATAAAATCTGCGCGATATTTTTACGATATTATGCCACTAATCAAATGTAATTAAAGGTTCTTTGGGCGTTTCTTGGATGCGGGTAGCCCAAAATTTAAACTTAGCGAAATAAGCTTAAAAAAAGATGTTAAGAAAATGTTACCAAAAGTGTGTAGGATTAATCATAAAAATACCTTATTTGCGCACTTCGAAACTGTCTAAAGACGGGCTTGACGACATCCTGGATATCTTCTTCAACTATTTCAATGTCATTAAAGGTGTTTTCTGCTTTTCCGGGACGCGCCCAACCCAAAATTTCTACCTGGTTTAGTAAGCCCAATCAAAGTTTGATTTAAAAGGATTAAACATGAATATTTTTTTATGTTTGCGCGCTTAAAAACTCTCTAAAAAAAATCTGGACCATATTTTTAAGATATTATACCACTAATCAAATGTAATTAAAGGTTCTTTGGGCGTTTCTTGGATGCGGGTAGCCCAAAATTTAAACTTAGCAAAAAAAAGCTTAAAAAAAGATGTTAAGAAAATTTTACCAAAAGTGTGTAGGATTAATCATAAAAATACCTTATTTGCGCACTTCGAAACTGTCTAAAGACTGGCTTGACGACATCCTGGATATATTGTTCAACTATTTCAATGTCATTAAAGGTGTTTTCTGCTTTTCCGTGATGCGCCCAACCCAAAATTTCTACCTGGTTTAGTAAGCCCAATCAAAGTTTGATTTAAAAGGTTACAAAAAAAAGGTTCGGATTAAACATGAACATTTTTTTATGTTTGCGCGCTTGAAAACTCTCTAAAAAAAATCTGCACGATATTTTTAAGATATTATGCCACTAATCAAATGTAATTAAAGGTTCTTTGGGCGTTTCTTGGATGCGGGTAGCCCAAAATTTAAACTTAGCGAAATAAGCTTAAAAAAAGATGTTAAGAAAATGTTACCAAAAGTGTGTAGGATTAATCATAAAAATACCTTATTTGCGCACTTCGAAACTGTCTAAAGACTGGCTTGACGACATCCTGGATATCTTCTTCAACTATTTCAATGTCCTTAAAGGTGTTTTCTGCTTTTCCGGGACGCGCCCAACCCAAAATTTCTACCTGGTTTAGTAAGCCCAATCAAAGTCTGATTTAAAAGGTTACAAAAAAAAGGTTCGGATTAAACATGAACATTTTTTTATGTTTGCGCGCTAAAAAACTCTCTAAAAAAAATCTGCACGATATTTTTAAGATATTATGCCACTAATCAAATGTAATTAAAGGTTCCATGGGCGTTTCTTGGATGCGGGTAGCCCAAAATTTAAACTTAGCGAAATAAGCTTAAAACAAGATGCTAAGAAAATGTTACCAAAAGTGTGTAGGATTAATCATAAAAATACCTTATTTGCGCACTTCGAAACTGTCTAAAGACTGGCTTGACCACATCCTGGATATCTTCTTCAACTATTTCGATGTCATTAAAGGTGTTTTCTGCTTTTCCGGGACGCGCCCAACCCAAAATTTCCACCTGGTTTAGTAAGCCCAATCAAAGTTTGATTTAAAAGGTTACAAAAAAAAGGTTCGGATTAAACATGAACATTTTTTTATGTTTGCGCGCTTAAAAACTCTCTAAAAAAAATCTGGACCATATTTTTAAGATATTATGCCACTAATGAAATGTAATTAAAGGTTCTTTGGGCGTTTCTTGGATGCGGGTAGCCCAAAATTTAAACTTAGCGAAATAAGCTTAAAAAAAGATGTTAAGAAAATGTTACCAAAAGTGTGTAGGATTAATCATAAAAATACCTTATTTGCGCACTTCGAAACTGTCTAAAGACTGGCTTGAACACATCCTGGATATATTCTTCAACTATTTCAATGTCATTAAAGGTGTTTTCTGCTTTTCTGGGACGCGCCCAACCCAAAATTTCTACCCGGTTTAGTAAGCCCAATCAAAGTCTGATTTAAAAGGTTACAAAAAAAAGGTTCGGATTAAACATGAACATTTTTTTATGTTTGCGCGCTTAAAAACTCTCTAAAAAAAATCTGCACGATATTTTTACGATATTATGCCACTAATCAAATGTAATTAAAGGTTCTTTGGGCGTTTCTTGGATGCGGGTAGCCCAAAATTTAAACTTAGCGAAATAAGCTTAAAAAAAGATGTTAAGAAAATGTTACCAAAAGTGTGTAGGATTAATCATAAAAATACCTTATTTGCGCACTTCGAAACTGTCTAAAGACTGGCTTGACGACATCCTGGATATCTTCTTCAACTATTTCAATGTCATTAAAGGTGTTTTCTGCTTTTCCGGGACGCGCCCAACCCAAAATTTCTACCTGGTTTAGTAAGCCCAATCGAAGTTTGATTTAAAAGGATTAAACATGAATATTTTTTTATGTTTGCGCGCTTAAAAACTCTCTAAAAAAAATCTGGACCATATTTTTAAGATATTATGCAACTAATCAAATGTAATTAAAGGTTCTTTGGGCGTTTCTTGGATGCGGGTAACCCAAAATTTAAACTTAGCAAAAAAAAGCTTAAAAAAAGATGTTAAGAAAATGTTACCAAAAGTGTGTAGGATTAATCATAAAAATACCTTATTTGCGCACTTCGAAACTGTCTAAAGACTGGCTTGACGACATCCTGGATATCTTCTTCAACTATTTCAATGTCCTTAAAGGTGTTTTCTGCTTTTCCGGGACGCGCCCAACCCAAAATTTCTACCTGGTTTAGTAAGCCCAATCAAAGTCTGATTTAAAAGGTTACAAAAAAAAGGTTCGGATTAAACATGAACATTTTTTTATGTTTGCGCGCTAAAAAACTCTCTAAAAAAAATCTGCACGATATTTTTAAGATATTATGCCACTAATCAAATGTAATTAAAGGTTCCATGGGCGTTTCTTGGATGCGGGTAGCCCAAAATTTAAACTTAGCGAAATAAGCTTAAAACAAGATGCTAAGAAAATGTTACCAAAAGTGTGTAGGATTAATCATAAAAATACCTTATTTGCGCACTTCGAAACTGTCTAAAGACTGGCTTGACCACATCCTGGATATCTTCTTCAACTATTTCGATGTCATTAAAGGTGTTTTCTGCTTTTCCGGGACGCGCCCAACCCAAAATTTCCACCTGGTTTAGTAAGCCCAATCAAAGTTTGATTTAAAAGGTTACAAAAAAAAGGTTCGGATTAAACATGAACATTTTTTTATGTTTGCGCGCTTAAAAACTCTCTAAAAAAAATCTGGACCATATTTTTAAGATATTATGCCACTAATGAAATGTAATTAAAGGTTCTTTGGGCGTTTCTTGGATGCGGGTAGCCCAAAATTTAAACTTAGCGAAATAAGCTTAAAAAAAGATGTTAAGAAAATGTTACCAAAAGTGTGTAGGATTAATCATAAAAATACCTTATTTGCGCACTTCGAAACTGTCTAAAGACTGGCTTGAACACATCCTGGATATATTCTTCAACTATTTCAATGTCATTAAAGGTGTTTTCTGCTTTTCTGGGACGCGCCCAACCCAAAATTTCTACCCGGTTTAGTAAGCCCAATCAAAGTCTGATTTAAAAGGTTACAAAAAAAAGGTTCGGATTAAACATGAACATTTTTTTATGTTTGCGCGCTTAAAAACTCTCTAAAAAAAATCTGCACGATATTTTTACGATATTATGCCACTAATCAAATGTAATTAAAGGTTCTTTGGGCGTTTCTTGGATGCGGGTAGCCCAAAATTTAAACTTAGCGAAATAAGCTTAAAAAAAGATGTTAAGAAAATGTTACCAAAAGTGTGTAGGATTAATCATAAAAATACCTTATTTGCGCACTTCGAAACTGTCTAAAGACTGGCTTGACGACATCCTGGATATCTTCTTCAACTATTTCAATGTCATTAAAGGTGTTTTCTGCTTTTCCGGGACGCGCCCAACCCAAAATTTCTACCTGGTTTAGTAAGCCCAATCGAAGTTTGATTTAAAAGGATTAAACATGAATATTTTTTTATGTTTGCGCGCTTAAAAACTCTCTAAAAAAAATCTGGACCATATTTTTAAGATATTATGCAACTAATCAAATGTAATTAAAGGTTCTTTGGGCGTTTCTTGGATGCGGGTAACCCAAAATTTAAACTTAGCAAAAAAAAGCTTAAAAAAAGATGTTAAGAAAATGTTACCAAAAGTGTGTAGGATTAATCATAAAAATACCTTATTTGCGCACTTCGAAACTGTCTAAAGACTGGCTTGACGACATCCTGGATTTATTCTTCAACTATTTCAATGTCATTAAAGGTGTTTTCTGCTTTTCCGTGATGCGCCCAACCCAAAATTTCTACCTGGTTTAGTAAGCCCAATCAAAGTTTGATTTAAAAGGTTACAAAAAAAAGGTTCGGATTAAACATGAACATTTTTTTATGTTTGCGCGCTTAAAAACTCTCTAAAAAAAATCTGCACGATATTTTTAAGATATTATGCCACTAATCAAATGTAATTAAAGGTTCTTTGGGCGTTTCTTGGATGCGGGTAGCCCAAAATTTAAACTTAGCGAAATAAGCTTAAAAAAAGATGTTAAGAAAATGTTACCAAAAGTGTGTAGGATTAATCATAAAAATACCTTATTTGCGCACTTCGAAACTGTCTAAAGACTGGCTTGAACACATCCTGGATATATTCTTCAACTATTTCAATGTCATTAAAGGTGTTTTCTGCTTTTCTTTGACGCGCCCAACCCAAAATTTCTACCCGGTTTAGTAAGCCCAATCAAAGTCTGATTTAAAAGGTTACAAAAAAAAGGTTCGGATTAAACATGAACATTTTTTGATGTTTGCGCGCTTAAAAACTCTCTAAAAAAAATCTGCACGATATTTTTACGATATTATGCCACTAATCAAATGTAATTAAAGGTTCTTTGGGCGTTTCTTGGATGCGGGTAGCCCAAAATTTAAACTTAGCGAAATAAGCTTAAAAAAAGATGTTAAGAAAATGTTACCAAAAGTGTGTAGGATTAATCATAAAAATACCTTATTTGCGCACTTCGAAACTGTCTAAAGACTGGCTTGACGACATCCTGGATATCTTCTTCAACTATTTCAATGTCATTAAAGGTGTTTTCTGCTTTTCCGGGACGCGCCCAACCCAAAATTTCTACCTGGTTTAGTAAGCCCAATGAAAGTTTGATTTAAAAGGATTAAACATGAATATTTTTTTATGTTTGCGCGCTTAAAAACTCTCTAAAAAAAATCTGGACCATATTTTTAAGATATTATGCCACTAATCAAATGTAATTAAAGGTTCTTTGGGCGTTTCTTGGGTGCGGGTAGCCCAAAATTTAAACTTAGCGAAATAAGCTTAAAAAAAGATGTTAAGAAAATGTTACCAAAAGTGTGTAGGATTAATCATAAAAATACCTTATTTGCGCACTTCGAAACTGTCTAAAGACTGGCTTGACGACATCCTGGATATCTTCTTCAACTATTTCAATGTCATTAAAGGTGTTTTCTGCTTTTCCGGGACGCGCCCAACCCAAAATTTCTACCTGGTTTAGTAAGCCCAATCAAAGTTTGATTTAAAAGGTTACAAAAAAAAGGTTCAGATTAAACATGAACATTTTTTTATGTTTGCGCGCTTAAAAACTCTCTAAAAAAAATCTGCACGATATTTTTAAGATATTATGCCACTAATCAAATGTAATTAAAGGTTCTTTGGGCGTTTCTTGGATGCGGGTAGCCCAAAATTTAAACTTAGCGAAATAAGCTTAAAAAAAGATGTTAAGAAAATGTTACCAAAAGTGTGTAGGATTAATCATAAAAATACCTTATTTGCGCACTTCGAAACTGTCTAAAGACTGGCTTGACGACATCCTGGATATCTTCTTCAACTATTTCAATGTCATTAAAGGTGTTTTCTGCTTTCCCGGGACGCGCCCAACCCAAAATTTCTACCTGGTTTAGTAAGCCCAATGAAAGTTTGATTTAAAAGGATTAAACATGAATATTTTTTTATGTTTGCGCGCTTAAAAACTCTCTAAAAAAAATCTGGACCATATTTTTAAGATATTATGCCACTAATCAAATGTAATTAAAGGTTCTTTGGGCGTTTCTTGGATGCGGGTAGCCCAAAATTTAAACTTAGCGAAATAAGCTTAAAAAAAGATGTTAAGAAAATGTTACCAAAAGTGTGTAGGATTAATCATAAAAATACCTTATTTGCGCACTTCGAAACTCTCTAAAGACTGGCTTGACCACATCCTGGATATATTCTTCAACTATTTCAATGTCATTAAAGGTGTTTTCTGCTTTTCCGTGATGCGCCCAACCCAAAATTTCTACCTGGTTTAGTAAGCCCAATCAAAGTTTGATTTAAAAGGTTACAAAAAAAAGGTTCGGATTAAACATGAACATTTTTTGATGTTTGCGCGCTTAAAAACTCTCTAAAGAAAATCTGGACCATATTTTTAAGATATTATGCCACTAATCAAATGTAATTAAAGGTTCTTTGGGCGTTTCTTGGATGCGGGTAGCCCAAAATTTAAACTTAGCGAAATAAGCTTAAAAAAAGATGTTAAGAAAATGTTACCAAAAGTGTGTAGGATTAATCATAAAAATACCTTATTTGCGCACTTCGAAACTGTCTAAAGACTGGCTTGACCACATCCTGGATATATTCTTCAACTATTTCAATGTCATTAAAGGTGTTTTCTGCTTAACCGTGATGCGCCCAACCCAAAATTTCTATCTGGTTTAGTAAGCCCAATCAAAGTTTGATTTAAAAGGTTACAAAAAAAAGGTTCGGATTAAACATGAACATTTTTTTATGTTTGCGCGCTTAAAAACTCTCTAAAAAAAATCTGGACCATATTTTAAGATATTATGCCACTAATGAAATGTAATTAAAGGTTCTTTGGGCGTTTCTTGGATGCGGGTAGCCCAAAATTTAAACTTAGCGAAATAAGCTTAAAAAAAGATGTTAAGAAAATGTTACCAAAAGTGTGTAGGATTAATCATAAAAATACCTTATTTGCGCACTTCGAAACTGTCTAAAGACTGGCTTGAACACATCCTGGATATATTCTTCAACTATTTCAATGTCATTAAAGGTGTTTTCTGCTTTTCCGTGATGCGCCCAACCTAAACTTTCTACCTGGTTTAGTAAGCCCAATCAAAGTTTGATTTAAAAGGTTACAAAAAAAAGGTTCGGATTAAACATGAACATTTTTTTATGTTTGCGCGCTTAAAAAGTCTCTAAAAAAAATCTGGACCATATTTTTAAAATATTATGCCACTAATCAAATGTAATTAAAGGTTCTTTGGGCGTTTCTTGAATGCGGGTAGCCCAAAATTTAAACTTAGCGAAATAAGCTTAAAAAAAGATGTTAAGAAAATGTTACCAAAAGTGTGTAGGATTAATCATCAAAATACCTTATTTGCGCACTTCGAAACTGTCTAAAGACTGGCTTGACCACATCCTGGATATATTCTTCAACTATTTCAATGTCATTAAAGGTGTTTTCTGCTTTTCCGTGATGCGCCCAACCCAAAATTTCTACCTGGTTTAGTAAGCCCAATCAAAGTTTGATTTAATGACATTGAAATAGTTTATATCGCTAAGTTTAAATTTTGGGCTACCTGCATCCAAGAAACGCCCAAAGAACCTTTAATTACATTTGATTAGTGGCATAATATCTAAAAATATGGTCCAGATTTTTTTTAGAGAGTTTTTAAGCGCGCAAACATAAAAAAATGTTCATGTTTAATCCGAACCTTTTTTTTGTAACCTTTTAAATCAAACTTTGATTGGGCTTACTAAACCAGGTAGAAATTTTGGGTTGGGCGCGTCCGGGAAAAGCAGAAAACACCTTTAATGACATTGAAATAGTTGAAGAATATATCCAGGATGTGGTCAAGCCAGTCTTTAGACAGTTTCGAAGTGCGCAAATAAGGTATTTTTATGATTAATCCTACACACTTTTGGTAACATTTTCTTAACATCTTTTTTTAAGCTTATTTCGCTAAGTTTAAATTTTGGGCTACCCGCATCCAAGAAACGTCAAAAAAACCTTTAATTACATTTGATTAGTGGCATAATATCTTAAAAATATGGTCCAGATTTTTTTTAGAGAGTTTTTAAGCGCGCAAACATAAAAAAATGTTCATGTTTAATCCGAACCTTTTTTTTGTAACCTTTTAAATCAAACTTTGATTGGGCTTACTAAACCAGGTAGAAATTTTGGGTTGGGCGCGTCCCGGAAAAGCAGAAAACACCTTTAATTACATTGAAATAGTTGAAGAAGATATCCAGGATGTGGTCAAGCCAGTCTTTAGACAGTTTCGAAGTGCGCAAATAAGGTATTTTTATGATTAATCCTACACACTTTTGGTAACATTTTCTTAACATCTTTTTTTAAGCTTATTTCGCTAAGTTTAAATTTTGGGCTACCCGCATCCAAGAAACGCCCAAAGAACCTTTAATTACATTTCATTAGTGGCATAATATCTTAAAAATATCGTGCAGATTTTTTTTAGAGAGTTTTTAAGCGCGTAAACATAAAAAAATGTTCATGTTTAATCCGAACCTTTTTTTTGTAACCTTTTAAATCAAACTTTGATTGGGCTTACTAAACCAGGTAGAAATTTTGGGTTGGGCGCGTCCCGGAAAAGCAGAAAACACCTTTAATGACATTGAAATAGTTGAAGAATATATCCAGGATGTGGTCAAGCCAGTCTTTAGAGAGTTTCGAAGTGCGCAAATAAGGTATTTTTATGATTAATCCTACACACTTTTGGTAACATTTTCTTAACATCTTTTTTTAAGCTTATTTCGCTAAGTTTAAATTTTGGGCTACCCGCATCCAAGAAACGCCCAAAGAACCTTTAATTACATTTGATTAGTGGCATAATATCTTAAAAATATCGTGCAGATTTTTTTTAGAGAGTTTTTAAGCGCGCAAACATAAAAAAATGTTCATGTTTAATCCGAACCTTTTTTTTGTAACCTTTTAAATCAAACTTTGATTGGGCTTACTAAACCAGGTAGAAATTTTGGGTTGGGCGCGTCCCGGAAAAGCAGAAAACACCTTTAATGACATTGAAATAGTTGAAGAATATATCCAGGATGTGGTCAAGCCAGTCTTTAGACAGTTTCGAAGTGCGCAAATAAGGTATTTTTATGATTAATCCTACACACTTTTGGTAACATTTTCTTAACATCTTTTTTTAAGCTTATTTCGCTAAGTTTAAATTTTGGGCTACCCGCATCCAAGAAACGCCCAAAGAACCTTTAATTACATTTGATTAGTGGCATAATATCTTAAAAATATGGTCGAGATTTTTTTTAGAGAGTTTTTAAGCGCGCAAACATAAAAAAATGTTCATGTTTAATCCGAACCTTTTTTTTGTAACCTTTTAAATCAAACTTTGATTGGGCTTACTAAACCAGGTAGAAATTTTGGGTTGGGCGCGTCCCGGAAAAGCAGAAAACACCTTTAATGACATTGAAATAGTTGAAGAATATATCCAGGATGTCGTCAAGCCAGTCTTTAGACAGTTTGGAAGTGCGTAAATAAGGTATTTTTATGATTAATCCTACACACTTTTGGTAACATTTTCTTAACACCTTTTTTTAAGCTTATTTCGCTAAGTTTAAATTTTGGGCTACCCGCATCCAAGAAACGCCCAAAGAACCTTTAATTACATTTGCTTAGTAGCATAATATCTAAAAAATATGGTCCAGATTTTTTTTAGAGAGTTTTTAAGCGCGCAAACATAAAAAAATGTTCATGTTTAATCCGAACCTTTTTTTTGTAACCTTTTAAATCAAACTTTGATTGGGCTTACTAAACCAGGTAGAAATTTTGGGTTGGGCGCGTCCCGGAAAAGCAGAAAACACCATTAATGACATTGAAATAGTTGAAGAATATATCCAGGATGTCGTCAAGCCAGTCTTTAGACAGTTTCGAAGTGCGCAAATAAGGTATTTTTATGATTAATCCTACACACTTTTGGTAACATTTTCTTAACATCTTTTTTTAAGCTTATTTCGCTAAGTTTAAATTTTAAGCTACCCGCATCCAAGAAACGCCCAAAGAACCTTTAATTACATTTGATTAGTGACATAATATCTTAAAAATATGGTCGAGATTTTTTTTAGAGAGTTTTTAAGCGCGCAAACATAAAAAAATGTTCATGTTTAATCCGAACCTTTTTTTTGTAACCTTTTTAATCAAACTTTGATTGGGCTTACTAAACCAGGTAGAAATTTTGGGTTGGGCGCGTCCCGGAAAAGAAGAAAACACTTTTAATGACATTGAAATAGTTGAAGAATATATCCAGGATGTCGTCAAGCCAGTCTTTAGACAGTTTCGAAGTGCGCAAATAAGGTATTTTTATGATTAATGCTACACACTTTTGGTAACATTTTCTTAACATCTTTTTTTAAGCTTATTTCGCTAAGTTTAAATTTTGGGCTACCCGCATCCAAGAAACGCCCAAAGAACCTTTAATTACATTTGATTAGTGGCATAATATCTTAAAAATATCGTGCAGATTTTTTTGAGAGAGTTTTTAAGCGCGCAAACATAAAAAAATGTTCATGTTTAATCCGAACCTTTTTTTTGTAACCTTTTAAATCAAACTTTGATTGGGCTTACTAAACCAGGTAGAAATTTTGGGTTGGGCGCGTCCCGGAAAAGAAGAAAACACTTTTAATGACATTGAAATAGTTGAAGAATATATCCAGGATGTCGTCAAGCCAGTCTTTAGACAGTTTCGAAGTGCGCAAATAAGGTATTTTTATGATTAATCCTACACACTTTTGGTAACATTTTCTTAACATCTTTTTTTAAGCTTATTTCGCTAAGTTTAAATTTTGGGCTACCCGCATCCAAGAAACGCCCAAAGAACCTTTAATTACATTTGATTAGTGGCATAATATCTTAAAAATATCGTGCAGATTTTTTTGAGAGAGTTTTTAAGCGCGCAAACATAAAAAAATGTTCATGTTTAATCCGAACTTTTTTTTTGTAACCTTTTAAATCAAACTTTGATTGGGCTTACTAAACCAGGTAGAAATTTTGGGTTGGGCGCGTCCCGGAAAAGCAGAAAACACTTTTAATGACATTGAAATAGTTGAAGAATATATCCAGGATGTCGTCAAGCCAGTCTTTAGACAGTTTCGAAGTGCGCAAATAAGGTATTTTTATGATTAATCCTACACACTTTTGGTAACATTTTCTTAACATCTTTTTTTAAGCTTTTTTCGCTAAGTTTAAATTTTGGGCTACCCGCATCCAAGAAACGCCCAAAGAACCTTTAATTACACTTGATTAGTGGCATAATATCTTAAAAATATGGTCCAGATTTTTTTTAGAGAGTTTTTAAGCGCGCAAACATAAAAAAATGTTCATGTTTAATCGGAACCTTTTTTTTGTAACCTTTTAAATCAAACTTTGATTGGGCTTACTAAACCAGGTAGAAATTTTGGGTTGGGCGCGTCCCGGAAAAGCAGAAAACACCTTTAATGAGCCAATGTCTGTAATTTTCGAGAATCGGTTGACAGTCGTGAATTTTTGAATTTCTTCATATTTTGCTCAAATAATCTCTATAGTACGCTAATTTCCAAAATCACCTTAAAACTTGTAACAGCTTTTTATTTTTTCAGGAATCAGGTAAAGTTTGAAAAACTCTAAATCGGCGCTCTTTCGAGTATGAAATTAGCGAAAATTGAGCATTTTCTTCGCGCTCGTACATAAAAACGGAATAATCTCTCTAGATGAAATCAAGTCACAAAACAGACACACATTTTTACTTTATAATTCAGCAATTAACTTTAAATAAACCGTTTAAATGAGACTGTACCGGCCACAAGAAGAAACACGGTTTCATCACTTTTCAAAAATGGCAAATTTGACCTAACTTCACCATCGTAAAAACCCACTTGGTACATGCAATTTCAGTATGAAACATAAACTGTATTAAAGCATATCCTTTGCTGTTGTTTGTGTTAAAATATTTCTGGCGGCATTCCAAATGCGCACCGTCGAGAGACCAAAACCTGAAGGGTATTTTGACACCTGGAAAGCGCGTGCAACAAGCAAGTTTCGACGCTTGGAATATTAATCCTTTGCAAACATAAGTTACTTCGACATTTAAACCCTAGTCAGAGTTGTAACGGTTTCATATTATATTTCGGCGTTTCTGTTCGGTTTAACATGATTCCTTTCAACTGATTTTTGCGATAAACCATAATGAAGAGACACGAATACGCAGTTCAAATCAAAGTTCGTAGAGAGGAATATTGTCAAAATACTCGCTTGTTATAGTTTTAATCGTTTTGAAACCTTAAAATCAGAAAAGTCATTTACTTACCTGAACTTAAATGCTAGACGGGGTCACAGTACCGCTAACTAAATTCTGCATCAAGGCAGATTCAAAGTTAAGTTTGTGTATGTTTTCAATCTGTCAACACGAGGGAAGGTAACATTCCGGAAGTGCGTGACGCGTAACGCGCCGGAAAAGAAATTGCTGGTATATGTGTTTTACGGTGCAAGTCTTTGTTGTATGTTCGTATAGCATCTCGCACATATTCAAACTTGGTTTGTGGCGCCTGTGGCCCCGGTAATGCTGAATGTATTGCGATCATAGAAAAGATGTCGTGAGTCACTTGGTATGCTCCTGACTTGTTAGTCACGTGAGTATGTTAATGATAGAAGTAAGGTTTTCTGCATTTACGTTAGGTGACCTTTGTTTGATCCACGAAATTGGCGCATGAACATAAGAGTTTTTCCTCACCACCGCTAAATGTTTGGTTCCGGGTGGCGGTGCAACAAATCACGTGGTACCGTTCTAGATCAGGCTACTGGCTGCTCATAGAGGGGTCCATAAAGGCACATTGATTGATGACTCTGTATGGCCTGAAGGAAATGATTTACGCAGACGTTTTCTGAGCGACGAAGGTGCAGCTTTTACACTCCTTTTTCGTTTCGAAAATAGACGAGCACGCAAGCGAAGCGAGCGCGCGAGAGAGATCTCCCATGCGGTTTTTATTTTCATACGCGAAAATCGACGATCAAAGAGAAAATAGATCGACGATCTCTACGAAAGTGCTTGCTATTATTTTGGTGAACTTTACAAGAGGTCTCAGGTGACTATGCTAACGTCATGAAAAGTCTACTTAGCTTGTTTAAGTTTAGCTAGGGCAAGAGGAGGAGATGGGTGGGTTGGTACACATACAAAAATTCAAGTCTTTATCACTCCACTTAGAGCTAGCAGACTTTGTTTGATCCACAAAACTGGCGCATGAAAATAGAAGTTTTTACTCACCACCGCTAAATGTTTGGTTTCGGGTAGCGGAGCACAAATCACGTTGTACCGTTCCAGAACCGCCTACTGTCTGCTCATTTAAAAGGGGTCCGTAAGGGCACATTAATTAATGACTCTGCGCGGCCTGAAGAAAATGATATACCCAGACGTTTTCTGAGCGACGAAGGTCTTTACACTTCTTTTTCTTTTCGAAAATGGCCACGGACTTCTCCCCTCGCCCTTCGCTGCTAGGCAGTCGAAGCGAAAAGGGCATTCTCTATCTGAAATTTTAAATCGATATGAAAGGCTATTTTCTGATTTGGTTAAAAGATGATAAGTAAAATGGCTGAGACATTTTAAAGCATTTTTTCATTTAGGCGACGGATTTTGACGTTATGAAAAAGAACTTGTCAGTGAATTGCTTTATTTTCTAGCCTGCGAAAAAGTGCCGGGGGGTGGTGGCGGAGAGAGCCAGGTGACTATTCCTTTTTTTAGGCGGGAGCTAGCATGTACGTGCATTCTAGTCTAATGCACCTATCAGTGTAAATCCCGTGGGGGGGGGGGGGGGGAGTGCGGGCAAGGGGAGGGGATTTGATGCCTGGGACTATCCCCGCTGTCGGGCTTTTGATCGTGCGAAGCGACCCCGGGGTCGGGACATTTGACTTTGACCGACAGAAGCCTGGTATCAATTCAGAAGCAGTTACCAAGTCCGTCCCTCGAGGCTTCCTGAAAGTCACGTTGTTGGAGAAAGGTATGAAGTTTTCATTTGTTTTAATCGCCATAATCCGATACTTTAAACTGTCATCTAAACAGATAATGTCTATTTTGAGGAAGTTTTTATCTTCAAGTTCCCATCTGATTGTAAAACTCGATTAAAATCGAATTCCACCATGAAAGTCAGAGGATTTTTTATGGGTCACTGATCCGACCTGTTCCGACATGTTGAGCAGATGTTATAAAGCATTTTACGTTTTATTAATATTATATAGCACGGTCAATCTTCCTGGAGTGATTTTGTTGTTCAAGATAAGAGATGCTAGTGGAGAGAGAAAATACTTAATTACAGCGAGTAATTTAATGGAGCTTCCGTTAACCGTAAATAAAAGTAGTAACAACGTGTTTGAAATGTTCTTTTATTCGTTTTATATAGTATTATAGCATTGTTTGTTTAGATTTTTTCCCCTGGGGTGGGGGGTTTTTTGACACTTTTGATTGACCTTTCGTTTCCCACCCTGGGGAATTTGATCGAAAAATTTTAAAATTTGTCAAATCCCCACCCCTTGCCCGCACTCCCCCCCCCCCCCCACGGGGTTTACATTGATAGGTGCATAACGCCATAATGTGTAGACTGGCCTTTAAGGGGCGGGAGATCAGATCGTCAACAGCAGGTTGAGGTCTAGCCAGAAGATACCCTTGCTGCAGAGGAGAAAAGCAATACCACTTTCAGTAATTTAAACATGTTAAATACTTGTATTTCGCTCATTAAATGTGTCCATTGTCCATTGTCGATTTGTGGTTTTTCAGGAATGTTCTTTTGCGGAGCATTGGACAATTTTTCTTAAACCAGTTTTGTACTCGTTTCCATTTCCCTGCTCTACCTTCATGCTGCATATGGCGTACGTGTGTACCTAAATCCCTCAATTCATACTGAGGTGATCGATAGAGAAGTCTATACGCCAAGCGGGGTTAAGATTAGTTAATAAACACCAAAGGCTCAGAAGGCTAAGTGCAATGAAAAGAAAACTAGTGTGAAACGTTTTGCAGACTCGGCTTACTCTATTTGTTTTCTTTCTCTGTTTGAGTTTCGGCTTGTGCATCCTAAAATCAAGTTTAGTTCGACCTCTTTTGGGGAATATAAAATATAAAAATAATTTTAAAAAAAACTGTGTTAATTGTCATTTTATTTTTTCTTGTACACTCGTGCGATGATTTATCCTCGTCTGTACAGTTGCGTGACAAGACTCAAATCACACACGGGCCTTTATCACGCAACACAGGATTTAGTCCGTGGCTAAACGACGGACGATTTCAGTAAACTGCGGCCACTTGCAGTTGAAACGACTGGTAAGTAAATTTTTTATAGATCTCGTATGTCATTTAGAGCTAGCAAGCCGTTTCTAGCGGCTTTATTTTAGGTGCAGAAACTCGAGGTCAATATTTACACGCAACACGAGATTAGCAGCCAGAGCAGCGCTGTCTTTTTCAGCTACTTGCGTGCAATCAAATGCAGGGTTAATCTACTTAGTTCTTTTTTATTACCATCAAATTGAAAAGTGTTTTTCGAAAGATTTTAAGAGCTTCCCGTAATTTGCCCCTTGTAAAAGAAGTTAAGTTTGCAAAAACGTTTGTGTGCTTACACTTGCGGCTAGTTTGTTGCAGCGTTCCAACGTGCGAACCTACCCTGCACGTTTCGGCGTCTCAGCGACGCACTTTTGTAATGCCGCCAAAAAATTTTTAACACAAGAAACGGCAAAGAATGTACTTTAAAATAGTGTTTGTTTCATGTTGAAATTCTATGTACCAATTGGGTTTTTTCGATGGTGAAGTTAGGTCAAATTTGCCATTTTCGTAAAGAGCCGAAATCGTGTTTCTTCTTGCGGCCGACACAGTCACATTTAAACAGCTTATCTGAAGATAATTGCTGAATTATAAAGTTCAAGTCTGTGTTTGCTTTGTGACTTGATTTCATTGAGAGATATCATCCCGTTTTTATGTACGAGCGCCAAGAAAATGCTCAATTTTCGCTAATTTCAAACTCGAAAGAGCGCCGATTTAGCGTTTTTCAAACTTTGCCCGATTCAGGAAAAAATAAAAAGCCGTTACAAACTTCAATGTGATTTTTGAAATAAGTGTGCTATAGAGATTATTTGGGCAAAATATGAAGAAATTCAAAAATTCACGACTGTCAACCGATTCTCGAAAATTACAGACATTGGCTCTTAATGACATTGAAATAGTTGAAGAATATATCCAGGATGTGGTCAAGCCAGTCTTTAGACAGTTTCGAAGTGCGCAAATAAGGTATTTTTATGATAATTCCTACACACTTTTGGTAACATTTTCTTAACATCTTTTTTTAAGCTTATTTCGCTAAGTTTAAATTTTGGGCTACCCGCATCCAAGAAACGCCCAAAGAACCTTTAATTACATTTGATTAGTGGCATAATATCTTAAAAATATGGTCCAGATTTTTTTTAGAGAGTTTTTAAGCGCGCAAACATACAAAAATGTTCATGTTTAATCCGAACCCTTTTTTTGTAACCTTTTAAATCAAACTTTGATTGGGCTTACTAAACCAGGTAGAAATTTTGGGTTGGGCGCGTCCCGGAAAAGCAGAAAACACCTTTAATGACATTGAAATACTTGAAGAATATATCCAGGATGTGGTCAAGCCAGTTTTTAGACAGTTTCGAAGTGCGCAAATAAGGTATTTTTATGATTAATCCTACACACTTTTGGTAACATTTTCTTAACATCTTTTTTTAAGCTTATTTCGCTAAGTTTAAATTTTGGGCTACCCGCATCCAAGAAACGCCCAAAGAACCTTTAATTACATTTGATTAGTGGCATAATATCTTTAAATATATCGTCCAGATTTTTTTTAGAGAGTTTGTAAGCGCGCAAACATAAAAAAATGTTCATGTTTAATCCGAACCTTTTTTTTGTAACCTTTTAAATCAAACTTTGATTGGGCTTACTAAACCAGGTAGAAATTTTGGGTTGGGCGCGTCCCGGAAAAGCAGAAAACACCTTTAATGACATTGAAATAGTTGAAGAATATATCCAGGATGTCGTCAAGCCAGTCTTTAGACAGTTTCGAAGTGCGCAAATAAGGTATTTTTATGATTAATCCTACACACTTTTGGTAACATTTTCTTAACATCTTTTTTTAAGCTTATTTCGCTAAGTTTAAATTTTGGGCTACCCGCATCCAAGAAACGCCCAAAGAACCTTTAATTACATTTGATTAGTGGCATAATATCATAAAAATATGGTCTATATTTTTTTTAGAGAGGTTTTAAGCGCGCAAACATAAAAAAATGTTCATGTTTAATCCGAACCTTTTTTTTGTAACCTTTTAAATCAAACTTTGATTGGGCTTACTAAACCAGGTAGAAATTTTGGGTTGGGCGCGTCCCGGAAGAGCAGAAAACACCTTTAATGACATTGAAATAGTTGAAGAAGATATCCAGGATGTGGTCAAGCCAGTCTTTAGACAGTTTCGAAGTGCACAAATAAGGTATTTTTATGATTAATCCTACACACTTTTGGTAACATTTTCTTAACATCTTTTTTTAAGCTTATTTCGCTAAGTTTAAATTTTGGGCTACCCGCATCCAAGAAACGCCCAAAGAACCTTTAATAACATTTGATTAGTGGCATAATATCTTAATAATATCGTCCAGATTTTTTTAGAGAGTTTTAAAGCGCGCAAACATAAGAAAATGTTGATGTTTAATCCGAACCTTTTTTTTGTAACCTTTTAAATCAAACTTTGATTGGGCTTACTAAACCAGGTAGAAATTTTGGGTTGGGCGCGTCCCGGAAAAGCAGAAAACACCTTTAATGACACTGAAATAGTTGAAGAATATATCCAGGATGTCGTCAAGCCAGTTTTTAGACAGTTTCGAAGTGCCTAAATAAGGTATTTTTATGATTAATCCTACACACTTTTGGTAACATTTTCTTAACATCTTTTTTTAAGCTTATTTCGCTAAGTTTAAATTTTGGGCTACCCGCATCCAAGAAACGCCCAAAGAACCTTTAATTACATTTGATTAGTGGAATAATATCTTAAAAATATGGTCCAGATTTTTTTTAGAGAGTTTTCAAGCGCGCAAACATAGAAAAATTTTCATGTTTAATCCGAACCTTTTTTTTGTAACCTTTTAAATCAAACTTTGATTGGGCTTACAAAACCAGGTAGAAATTTTGGGTTTGGCGCGTCCCGGAAAAGCAGAAAACACTTTTTATGACATTGAAATAGTTGAAGAATATATCCAGGATGTCGTCAAGCCAGTCTTTAGACAGTTTCGAAGTGCGCAAACAAGGTATTTTTATGATTAATCCTACACACTTTTGGTAACATTTTCTTAACATCTTTTTTTAAGCTTATTTCGCTAAGTTTAAATTTTGGGCTACCCGCATCCAAGAAACGCCCAAAGAACCTTTAATTACATTTGATTAGTGGCATAATATCATAAAAATATGGTCTATATTTTTTTTAGAGAGGTTTTAAGCGCGCAAACATAAAAAAATGTTCATGTTTAATCCGAACCTTTTTTTTGTAACCTTTTAAATCAAACTTTGATTGGGCTTACTAAACCAGGTAGAAATTTTGGGTTGGGCGCGTCCCGGAAGAGCAGAAAACACCTTTAATGACATTGAAATAGTTGAAGAAGATATCCAGGATGTGGTCAAGCCAGTCTTTAGACAGTTTCGAAGTGCACAAATAAGGTATTTTTATGATTAATCCTACACACTTTTGGTAACATTTTCTTAACATCTTTTTTTAAGCTTATTTCGCTAAGTTTAAATTTTGGGCTACCCGCATCCAAGAAACGCCCAAAGAACCTTTAATAACATTTGATTAGTGGCATAATATCTTAATAATATCGTCCAGATTTTTTTAGAGAGTTTTAAAGCGCGCAAACATAAGAAAATGTTGATGTTTAATCCGAACCTTTTTTTTGTAACCTTTTAAATCAAACTTTGATTGGGCTTACTAAACCAGGTAGAAATTTTGGGTTGGGCGCGTCCCGGAAAAGCAGAAAACACCTTTAATGACACTGAAATAGTTGAAGAATATATCCAGGATGTCGTCAAGCCAGTTTTTAGACAGTTTCGAAGTGCCTAAATAAGGTATTTTTATGATTAATCCTACACACTTTTGGTAACATTTTCTTAACATCTTTTTTTAAGCTTATTTCGCTAAGTTTAAATTTTGGGCTACCCGCATCCAAGAAACGCCCAAAGAACCTTTAATTACATTTGATTAGTGGAATAATATCTTAAAAATATGGTCCAGATTTTTTTTAGAGAGTTTTCAAGCGCGCAAACATAGAAAAATTTTCATGTTTAATCCGAACCTTTTTTTTGTAACCTTTTAAATCAAACTTTGATTGGGCTTACAAAACCAGGTAGAAATTTTGGGTTTGGCGCGTCCCGGAAAAGCAGAAAACACTTTTTATGACATTGAAATAGTTGAAGAATATATCCAGGATGTCGTCAAGCCAGTCTTTAGACAGTTTCGAAGTGCGCAAACAAGGTATTTTTATGATTAATCCTACACACTTTTGGTAACATTTTCTTAACATCTTTTTTTAAGCTTATTTGGCTAAGTTTAAATTTTGGGCTACCCGTATCCAAGAAACGCCAAAAGAACCTTTAATTACATTTGATTAGTGGAATAATATCTTAAAAATATCGTGCAGATGTTTTTTAGAGAGTTTTTAAGCGCGCAAACATAAAAAAATGTTCATGTTTAATCCGAACCTTTTTTTTGTAACCTTTTAAATCAAACTTTGATTGGGCTTACTAAACCAGGTAGAAATTTTGGGTTGGGTGCGTCCCGGAAAAGCAGAAAACACCTTTAATGACATTGAAATAGTTGAAGAATATATCCAGGATGTCGTCAAGCCAGTCTTTAGACAGTTTCGAAGTGCACAAATAAGGTATTTTTATGATTAATCCTACACACTTTTGGTAACATTTTCTTAACATCTTTTTTTAAGCTTATTTCGCTAAGTTTAAATTTTGGGCTACCCGCATCCAAGAAACGCCCAAAGAACCTTTAATTACATTTGATTAGTGGCATAATATCTTTAAAAAATCGTCCAGATTTTTTTTAGAGAGTTTTTAAGCGCGCAAACATAAAAAAATGTTGATGTTTAATCCGAACCTTTTTTTTGTAACCTTTTAAATCAAACTTTGATTGGGCTTACTAAACCAGGTAGAAATTTTGGGTTGGGCGCGTCCCGGAAAAGCAGAAAACACCTTTAATGACATTGAAATAGTTGAAGAATATATCCAGGATGTGGTCAAGCCAGTCTTTAGACAGTTTCGAAGTGCGCAAATAAGGTATTTTTATGATTAATCCTACACACTTTTGGTAACATTTTCTTAACATCTTTTTTTAAGCTTATTTCGCTAAGTCTAAATTTTGGGGTACCCGCATCCAAGAAACGCCCAAAGAACCTTTAATTACATTTGATTAGAGGCATAATATCTTAAAAATATGGTCCAGATTTTTTTTAGAGAGTTTTTAAGCGCGGAAACATAAAAAAATGTTCATGTTTAATCCGAACCTATTTTTGGAACCTTTTAAATCAAACTTTGATTGGGCTTACTAAACCAGGTAGAAATTTTGGGTTGGGCGTGTCCCGGAAAAGCAGAAAACACCTTTAATGACATTGAAATAGTTGAAGAATATATCCAAGATGTCGTCAAGCCAGTCTTTAGACAGTTTCGAAGTGCGCAAATAAGGTATTTTTATGATTAATCCTACACACTTTTGGTAACATTTTCTTAACATCTTTTTTTAAGCTTATTTCGCTAAGTTTAAATTTTGGGCTACCCGCATCCAAGAAACGCCCAAAGAACCTTTAATTACATTTGATTAGTGGCATAATATCTTAAAAATATGGTCCAGATTTTTTTTAGAGAGTTTTTAAGCGCGCAAACATAAAAAAATGTTGATGTTTAATCCGAACCTTTTTTTTGTAACCTTTTAAATCAAACTTTGATTGGGCTTACTAAACCAGGTAGAAATTTTAGGTTGGGCGCGTCCCGGAAAAGCAGAAAACACCTTTAATGACATTGAAATAGTTGAAGAAGATATCCAGGATGTCGTCAAGCCAGTCTTTAGACAATTTCGAAGTGCGCAAATAAGGTATTTTTATGATTAATCCTACACACTTTTGGTAACATTTTCTTAACGTCTTTTTTTAAAGGTGTTTTCTGCTTTTCCGGGACGCGCCCAACTCAAAATTTCTACCTGGTTTAGTAAGCCCAATCAAAGTTTGATTTAAAAGGTTACAAAAAAAAGGTTCGGATTAAACATGAACATTTTTTTATGTTTGCGCGCTTAAAAACTCTCGAAAAAAAATCTGGACGATATTTTTAAGATATTATGCCACTAATCAAATGTAATTAAAGGTCCTTTTGGCGTTTCTTGGATGCGGGTAGCCCAAAATTTAAACTTAGCGAAATAAGCTTAAAAAAAGATGTTAAGAAAATGTTACCAAAAGTGTGTAGGATTAATTATAAAAATACCTTATTTGCGCACTTCGAAACTGTCTAAAGACTGGCTTGACGACATCCTGGATATATTGTTCAACTATTTCAATGTCATTAAAGGTGTTTTCTGCTTTTCCGTGATGCGCCCAACCCAAAATTTCTACCTGGTTTAGTAAGCCCAATCAAAGTTTGATTTAAAAGGTTACAAAAAAAAATGGTTCGGATTAAACATGAACATTTTTTTATGTTTGCGCGCTTAAAAACTCTCTAAAAAAAATTTGGACCATATTTTTAAGATATTATGCCACTAATCAAATGTAATTAAAGGTTCTTTGGGCGTTTCTTGGATGCGGGTAGCCCAAAATTTAAACTTAGCGAAATAAGCTTAAAAAAAGATGTTAAGAAAATGTTACCAAAAGTGTGTAGGATTAATCATAAAAATACCTTATTTGCGCAATTCGAAACTGTCTAAAGACTGGCTTGACGACATCCTGGATATATTCTTCAACTATTTCAATGTCATTAAAGGTGTTTTCTGTTTTTCCGGGACGCGCCCAACCCAAAATTTCTACCTGGTTTAGTAAGCCCAATCAAAGTTTGATTTAAAAGGTTACAAAAAAAAGGTTCGGATTAAACATGAATATTTTTTTATGTTTGCGCGGTTAAAAACTCTCTAAAAAAAATCTGGACGATATTTTTAAGATATTATGCCACTAATCAAATGTAATTAAAGGTTCTTTGGGCGTTTCTTGGATGCGGGTAGCCCAAAATTTAAACTTAGCGAAATAAGCTTAAAAAAAGATGTTAAGAAAATGTTACCAAAAGTGTGTAGGATTAATCATAAAAATACCTTATTTGCGCAATTCGAAACTGTCTAAAGACTGGCTTGACGACATCCTGGATATATTCTTCAACTATTTCAATGTCATTAAAGGTGTTTTCTGCTTTTCCGTGATGCGCCCAACCCAAAATTTCTACCTGGTTTAGTAAGCCCAATCAAAGTTTGATTTAAAAGGTTACAAAAAAAAAATGGTTCGGATTAAACATGAACATTTTTTTATGTTTGCGCGCTTAAAAACTCTCTAAAAAAAATCTGGACCATATTTTTAAGATATTATGCCACTAATCAAATGTAATTAAAGGTTCTTTGGGCGTTTCTTGGATGCGGGTAGCCCAAAATTTAAACTTAGCGAAATAAGCTTAAAAAAGATGTTAAGAAAATGTGACCAAAAGTGTGTAGGATTAATTATAAAAATACCTTATTTGCGCACTTCGAAACTGTCTAAAGACTGGCTTGACGACATCCTGGATATATTCTTCAACTATTTCAATGTCATTAAAGGTGTTTTCTGCTTTTCCGGGACGCGCCCAACCCAAAATTTCTACCTCGTTTAGTAAGCCCAATCAAAGTTTGATTTAAAAGGTTACAAAAAAAAGGTTCGGATTAAACATGAATATTTTTTTATGTTTGCGCGGTTAAAAACTCTCTAAAAAAAATCTGGTCGATATTTTAAAGATATTATGCCACTAATCAAATGTAATTAAAGGTTGTTTGGGCGTTTCTTGGATGCGGGAAGCCCAAAATTTAAACTTAGCGAAATAAGCTTAAAAAAAGATGTTAAGAAAATGTTACCAAAAGTGTGTAGGATTAATCATAAAAATACCTTATTTGCGCACTTCGAAACTATCTAAAGACTGGCTTGACGACATCCTGGATATATTCTTCAACTATTTCAATGTCATTAAAGGTGTTTTCTGCTTTTCCGTGATGGGCCCAACCCAAAATTTCTACCTGGTTTAGTAAGCCCAATCAAAGTTTGATTTAAAAGGTTACAAAAAAAAAATGGTTCGGATTAAACATGAACATTTTTTTATGTTTGCGCGCTTAAAAACACTCTAAAAAAAATCTGGACCATATTTTTAAGATATTATGCCACTAATCAAATGTAATTAAAGGCTCTTCGGGCGTTTCTTGGATGCGGGTAGCCCAAAATTTAAACTTAGCGAAATAAGCTTAAAAAAGATGTTAAGAAAATGTTACCAAAAGTGTGTAGGATTAATTATAAAAATACCTTATTTGCGCACTTCGAAACTGTCTAAAGACTGGCTTGACGACATCCTGGATATATTCTTCAACTATTTCAATGTCATTAAAGGTGTTTTCTGCTTTTCCGGGACGCGCCCAACCCAAAATTTCTACCTGGTTTAGTAAGCCCAATCAAAGTTTGATTTAAAAGGTTACAAAAAAAAGGTTCGGATTAAACATGAATATTTTTTTATGTTTGCGCGGTTAAAAACTCTCTAAAAAAAATCTGGACGATATTTTTAAGATATTATGCCACTAATCAAATGTAATTAAAGGTTGTTTGGGCGTTTCTTGGATGCGGGTAGCCCAAAATTTAAACTTAGCGAAATAAGCTTAAAAAAAGATGTTAAGAAAATGTTACCAAAAGTGTGTAGGATTAATCATAAAAATACCTTATTTGCGCACTTCGAAACTGTCTAAAGACTGGCTTGACGACATCCTGGATATATTCTTCAACTATTTCAATGTCATTAAAGGTGTTTTCTGCTTTTCTGGGATGCGCCCAACCCAAAATTTCTACCTGGTTTAGTAAGCCCAATCGAAGTTTGATTTAAAAGGTTACAAAAAAAAGGTTCGGATTAAACATGAACATTTTTTTATGTTTGCGCGCTTAAAAACTCTCTAAAAAAAATCTGGACGATATTTTTAAGATATTATGCCACTAATCAAATGTAATTAAAGGTTCTTTGGGCGTTTCTTGGATGCGGGTAGCCCAAAATTTAAACTTAGCGAAATAAGCTTAAAAAAAGATGTTAAGAAAATGTTACCAAAAGTGGGTAGGATTAATCATAAAAATACCTTATTTGCGCACTTCGAAACTGTCTAAAGACTGCCTTGACGACATCCTGGATATATTCTTCAACTATTTCAATGTCATTAAAGGTGTTTTCTGTTTTTCCGTGACGCGCCCAACCCAAAATTTCTACCTGGTTTAGTAAGCCCAATCAAAGTTTGATTTAAGAGGATTGAACATGAATATTTTTTTATCTTTGCGCGCTAAAAAACTCTCTAAAAAAAATCTGCACGATATTTTTAAGATATTATGCCACTAATCAAATGTAATTAAAGGTTCTTTGGGCGTTTCTTGGATGCGGGTAGCGCAAAATTTAAACTTAGCGAAATAAGCTTAAAAAAAGATGTTAAGAAAATGTTACCAAAAGTGTGTAGGATTAATCATAAAAATACCTTATTTGCGCACTTCGAAACTGTCTAAAGACTGGCTTGACGACATCCTGGATATATTATTCAACTATTTTAATGTCATTAAAGGTGTTTTCTGCTTTTCCGTGATGCGTTCAACCCAAAATTTCTACCTGGTTTAGTAAGCCCAATCAAAGTTTGATTTAAAAGGTTACAAAAAAAAGGTTCGGATTAAACATGAGCATTTTTTTATGTTTGCGCGCTTAAAAACTCTCTAAAAAAAATTGTTGGGGTCGACACAGAAATTTCGACGCGTTGATTGGACTATTAATCTGTCTTTAATCGCCAAGTTTCTCGTGCTTGGTTCGATCGGTGATCACTGGTCATGAACGGTGAAAACTGAACATAAAATAAGCAAAAATGACAAATAAACCTAAAGAAAACCTAAATAAACCTAAAGCGACACTAAAGAGCAAAACTACTTACATTCTGTGCGATGCAATCGATGAGAAATTCAAAACATTTGCTCTATAACACTACACTTGAAAACACGTGGTGATCTGCTTTTGCTGTGGTCATGTGACCATCCGAAACTAACATGATATAAGTAGTCACGTAGTGTCCAAAAAGGAAGTGAACGCAAAAATAAATCAAAATAAAATTTGGACTAAACATTCCGCCGGCCTTGGGACAACCCAGTAGGTAGGCCCAACGTCACTAGCCTAGACTAATTATTCTCAAGATCGTTCTCCAGTAGGCATAGCTTCTGAATAGGTCGGATGAACACAGAGTCCTTTGTCTTGACTTTCGCTGTGCGCACCAGGCCGTCGGGGCCAGGGAAGACCTCTAGGACTCGTCCAAGTTTCCAGCATCCTCTCGGCACGTTGTCATCAACTAACAGGACAAGGGCCTTCGGCTTCAAGTTAGGTAAGACCTTTCTCCACTTTCCTCGGGCTTGCAGGGTAGGTAAATACTCACGCAACCACCTCTTCCAAAATAGGTCTGCCAGAAATTGTACCTGCCTCCATTTCCTTCTGTGATACTGATCTGCTTTCTCAAATATGCCAGGGGGTAGGCAGATAGTCTTCCTCTGCATTAAGAAATGCGCTGGCGTGAGTGGCTGAAGGTCATTTGGGTCGTCTGAATTGGCGGTGAGCGCTCGCCCATTTAACACTCGTTCAACTTCAGTCAACAGCGTCTGAAGAACTGCTTCCGTAACTACTTGGGTCCCTAGGATAGACTTCAGAACAGTCTTAGCACTTCGCACCATCCGCTCCCAAATCCCAGACATGCTAGAAGCAGTTGGCGGCTGGAAGACCCATTTGCACCCTCGTTGTAGAAGCTCTTGCACAATTTGTTGCTGGTTCCACTGCTCGATCGACTCTCTCAGCTCTCGTTCACCGCCGACAAAATTTGATCCTCTGTCACACCTTAGTTCAGTCACTTCACCACGACGGTTTTTAAATCGTCGCAGACACATTATGAAGTCGTTTGTGTCCATCGAGTGAACCAATTCAAGATGTACACTACGTGTCGTCAGGCAGGTAAATAAGCAGCACCACCGTTTGGCTGTTCCTCTTCCATGCTTGACGTATAAAGGACCGAATAGATCCATTCCTGTGTAGGAGAATGGGGGTTCGTACGCCATCATCCGGCTTCTTGGCAGGGGAGCCATTTGCTGAGTCATCGGCTTGGCATTCAACTTCTTACAAACAAGACACCGACCCAGGACAGAACGTGTTAACACCCTTATTTGTGGGATCCAGAACGTCTCTCGAACCCTTGCTATGAGGTGTTCACGCCCCAGGTGACCAATTGATGCATGGGTGTGGCGGACCATCAGGACTGTCGCTGGATGATCTCTGGGCAGTATTATTTGATTCCTGGCAGTGTCAGCAGCTGGTGGTGATGCTATACGTCCCTTGACTCTCAAAACACCATGGTCGTCTTGCATTGGGTTCAAACTAGCGATCTTACTGGATCCCCTGACTTCGCCCCTGGTCTTTAGATCCTTGATCTCTTGATCGTAGGCTGCGTGCTGGACGATCTTTGCGATGGATAAGGTAGCAGCATCGTAATCTTCTAAAGTCAGATGACCTGTGTGGACAGTCTTCCGGTCACGGATGAAATGAGTGAAGCGTGTGAGCCAAGCCACTTGACGTCTGAGACGGTTCCAATCAGAGGAGGTGCTTATTATTTGTTGCATGGTGGTCTCAACAGGTGTGGCGGGGGGGCAATTAGACTGTACGCTTGCCTGGCGGGTCTTGACATTGGTGTTTATGTCAGTACAGTTAGCATGGGTTTCTTTCTTAAGCTCTAGGCCTTCATCGGGGACTTCTCGAAGGCTTGCGTTGGGCCAAAAGGATTCAGGTTGCCATAAGAACTCTGGTCCTCGTAGCCAGCGGTGATCAAGGTTTAGCTCAGAGGGGTTCAAGCCACGTGACGCATCGTCGGCTGGGTTCAAGACACCTGGCACGTGGTTCCAGTCGTCTGGCTGTGAGTTTCCTCTGATTTCTTCGACTCGATTAGCGACATAGGTCTGGAAACGACGCCTTTCATTCTTCAAGTAGTGGAGAACTATTTCGCTGTCTGTCCAGAACTTGGTGCTCTGAATAGGAAGGTCCAACTCTTCTCTCAGCATCTTATTCAAGCGTGTAGACAGAACAGCAGCTTGGAGTTCAAGCCTTGGAATGCTTGTGAACTTGACAGGTGCATTTCTTGCTTTCCCCACAACAAACGAGCAGTGAATAGACCCATCTGGATTCTCGACTCTTAGATACGCAGATGCACCGTAGCCAATTTCAGAGGCATCAGAGAAGATATGCAGCTGTAGTTTGCATTTGGAAGCATCTGTTCCAGCTGGCAAGTAGCAACGTGGGATGCGCAGTGCAGAGAGGGATGACAGCTGTGAGGTCCAAGACTTCCATCTGGCTAAGAAGTTTTCTTCGAGTGGCTGATCCCAGTCTACCTTAGCCTTCCACATATCCTGGATAATTACTCTGGCAGTAAGGGCCACAGGCGCAGCAAACCCAAGAGGGTCATACAGGGAACAAACGGCGGACAGTACTCCACGCTTTGTTTCGGGTCGATTCAAGTTCTTGATGTCAAATCCAAGCTCATCTGTTTCAGCAAACCAGCGAATCCCTAGCGCCCTTTCCACTGGCAGTTCGTCTAAGTCAAGATTCAGATCTGGTGTGGCTCTTTTCTCGGTGGGAATGGTTGCCAAAACATTCTTACTGTTCGTCATGAATTTCGTAAGGTTGAAGCCACCGTGATTCAGGATTTTCACTAGGTCCGATGCTACAGTAGATGCTGCATTCTCCTCACTGAAGGATGGCAGAGCATCGTCAACATAAAAGTTCCTGTCAACAGTTGCAACAACTTGCGGGTTGAACCTTTCAGCATTGTCACTGGCTGTTCTTCTCAGGGCCCAATTTGCAACGCAAGGGGACGAGGTTGCTCCAAATATGTGTACTTCCATAACATAGACATCCGGGGGTTTGTCGTAATCATCTGTCCACCAGAGGAATCGTAGAGCTTCTTGATCTTGTTTACGCACACGCACTTGATGAAACATTGCCTCGACATCAGCGGCTACCCCTACATGCCCCTGTCGAAATCGCAGCAGCACACCAACGAGACTGTTTGTCATGTCTGGCCCTTGAACGAGATTCTTGTTTAGAGATGTTCCTTCATACTCAGATGCGGCATCGAAGACGATACGGAGCTTGTCAGGTTTGTTGGGATTAGTCACTGGATGATGAGGTAAGTACCAAGTTATCGAGCTTTCTCTAGCTGCTTCTTCAGGGGACAATTTGCGTGCATAACCCTTCGAGATGTACTCAGTCATGACTCCACGGTACTTAGCAGCCATTTGCTCATTTCCTGCTTTGGTCAGGCGTCGTCTAAGCAATTCTGCTCGTCTTTCAGCTAAAATGCGATTGTTTGGCAGCTTTGGCTGATCTTCCTTCCATAGTAGGCCAACTTCATAATGCCCGTCTACAAGGGTAGTAGTTTCTTCAATGATTTTTAGGGCTCGTTTGTCTTCCACAGATAAGGGCTTCTCTCCTGCTTTCAATGTTCCATAGTCTTCGATCTTCCAAAACCTTTCAACAAAGTCGTCAGGTTTGTGTCCAACAGAGATGAAATTGAGCTCAGCTCTTCTTGTCCCAGCGATAGTCAATGGACCTGAAATGCTCCAACCGAGAGGGTACCGATAACCGTAGAGGCCGCTCTTGTTGTCTTTCGGGATTCTGACTTCCTTCTGCAAGTGTGCAACAGGGACGTTACTCCCCACAATGATCGAGACTCGTTCAAAGTCCACCACTGGGAATGTAAGGTCTTGAAGGTGCGGATACTTATGGACATCTACTGTCCCCGGCAAAACTCGTTCTGATTGATTCAGGTCAGGGAGAACGTAAGCTTCATTAACATCAATGTCTTCACCGTATGCTTCTACAGGACTGAGAGTAAAGGAAACGCGTCGACTCTCCACCAGCTCCTCGCTGTTCGTAATAGTCTTAATCCCGATTTGCTCCGAGATCCCTTTCAGGTCAAGATGATCAGCAAGCTCTTTGTCAATGAGGGTATCGGTACAGCCATTGTCAAGAAATGCATATGTAGAAAGGGAACCACCGTTCTCTGCAGTAATGGTTACAGGAACTACATTTAACAAAACTTGGGCTCTTGTGGTGCTGACACCGGCAGATGTAATCGAAGTCTGTGGCCTGTCGCTGGGCGGCTGTCTTGTGCCTTGCTCCATTTGTGGTTGCCGGGTTATTGGGTCAGCAGTCGGAGTACTGTATCGGTTAGTGGGGTTATGAGTGTTCTTGTTTCCAGGAGTTCTGCGTCCATTGTTGTTGTCCCTATGCAGTATTGGTAAGTGGTGTCCAGGACACAGAGAACAAGCTGGTGGCTCAGGACAGGAAGTACCACTGTGATCGGGATTATGGCAACCACAGTTAAAGCAGAACCCATACGATGCTGCATATTGTCGACGCACGGCTACACGGTCACACTGTTTGACGATTGGGCACTCCTGGAGTCGGTGGGGAGTAGACTTGCAAATTGCACAGTTTGCAGAGTTCTCTTTCTTGGGGGCGTTCTTAAGCGATGTGGCGTTGATCGTAGCATTTTTCGTGGGCAGGTCCGATCCTTTAGAAGCTTTGGGGGGGGACTTGTTTGTCCTGTTTTCTCCCCTTTGCGGCTGCATTCCAAACACTGGGTCATTCCTTATTGACGCTTGCCTTTTCACAAATTTTGCAATGTCCTTTAGTCGTGCAGTTCCACCACGGCTAACAATCTCGTAGTTTTCGGTCTGCCACTTGGTGATTAAATCATTTGGGAGTCTGTTTACGATTCTTCTCAAATTGGTAGCTACGCTTGCTTCGCGTTCCACATCTCCCTTCAGAACCTTGGTTGAAGTGTTCAGCTTCTCGGCAAAATTAAGCAGACCCATGTTGTCACCATAGGCAAGTTTGGGGCCTGAGACTAACTCTTCGATGCAGGCTTGCGTCACCTGAATAGGGCGACCAAAGCGTTCCTCTAAGATCTTCATTAGCTCACTATAGGAGGAGCCTCGGTTTCTTTTGATGACCTCCAAGGCTTCTCCTTTCAGGAACTTCGGTAAGTACTCTACCCGCTGCGCATCAGTTAGTAGCTCACTTTCAAGGTGAGTATGTGCCTGTTCTTTGAAGAACGGGAAGTCTGCTGGGTTGCCATTAAAGGGTGTAGGAGAGATTCCGTTCAGAAGCTGTACCTTCCACATGGCTGCTACATGGTCTTTAGGGGCTTGCTCTATTACTTTGTCTTCTGGCTGAGACTTAGGTCTATACTGGAAGGTTCGTGGGGCTTGGTATGGTGGCTGCTGGCATTCAGTGACTGGCAGTGCTCCCTTGTTTGCAGTATCGGCAATATTGGATTTGACCTCAGTGGCTGGCTTTTCCTTGCACGAACCAGGTGCTGTGTCTTGGGGGGTGGAGCAACTGACAGGTATAAGAGGCAGTGAAGGTTTGGGTGTCGGTGCTGGGATTTTTGGTGTTCGGGGTTCTGAATCATCAAGTTGAATTTGAGGTGACTGTCCCAGTGGTTTCTCCTCAATGGGATAGGTTGTCTGAACAATATTGTCCACACCATTAACAACACCAGTTTCCTCGTCGAACTCATTTTCAATCTTCCAGTCCAGCTCAGCTAGAACGGCTTCGTCCTCGAGTAGTCTCAATTCCTTCTTTGCGCTCCGCTCATGCTCTGCTTTGACCAATTCGGCTTCTTGTTGAGCCTTACTCTTCGCCAACTCAGCTTCCTCTTGTGCCCTACTCTTCGCTAACTCCAATTTCCTTTTTGCTAAAAGCATGGCTCTAAACCTTTCTTTCCGGGACGACGAAGAGGATCTTGAAGTAGTGGAGCTCTGAGACTGGTGCGACTTGTGACTTTTAATGGAGCGTTCATCATCACGTTTTTGTGTTTCTTGATCAGTCCGTATTTGGGTTTCGCATTCTTCTATTGTAAACATCATCTGTTCTTTGAGGGACTTGAACCTTTGCTGTACTTCTTGTAGTCGTTTGCTGTCACGTATGCCTGGCAGGTACTTCGAGTGTACAGTCTCAAAGGATTTCCAAATGATAGCTAAACGATCTACTATTTTGCGGGCGGACAAGTGCTCCCAGTTAGTGTAGAGGAGAGTTTGGAGCTGCTGTGTTTCAAAGGCAACTTCTTTAGATTCCTTGTTCCACAAAGATGCAAGTCTGCGTTGTTCGCTTATTTCGCGTTGATACACAAGTTCACCAAAATCAATTTGAGTATTTGGTACGGGGTCCTGGCGTAGGGAGTATCCAACTGCTCCTTTCGCTGAGTCCTCAGGGTCCATTCCGCGATCCACTATCGCGCGGTCCAGTCCAGAGATTCCTGCTATTCCGTTCGGTCGGTTCGGAGCGTTCGTTTTCTCGAGAATCCAGGTGAAAACACAGTTTTCTCTTCGTACTTTGTAGAATTTTTCACAATGTTGGGGTCGACACAGAAATTTCGACGCGTTGATTGGACTATTAATCTGTCTTTAATCGCCAAGTTTCTCGTGCTTGGTTCGATCGGTGATCACTGGTCATGAACGGTGAAAACTGAACATAAAATAAGCAAAAATGACAAATAAACCTAAAGAAAACCTAAATAAACCTAAAGCGACACTAAAGAGCAAAACTACTTACATTCTGTGCGATGCAATCGATGAGAAATTCAAAACATTTGCTCTATAACACTACACTTGAAAACACGTGGTGATCTGCTTTTGCTGTGGTCATGTGACCATCCGAAACTAACATGATATAAGTAGTCACGTAGTGTCCAAAAAGGAAGTGAACGCAAAAATAAATCAAAATAAAATTTGGACTAAACAAAAATCTGCACGATATTTTAAAGATATTATGCCACTAATCAAATGTAATTAAAGGTTCTTTGGGCGTTTCTTGGATGCGGGTAGCCCAAAATTTAAACTTAGCGAAATAAGCTTAAAAAAAGATGTTAAGAAAATGTTACCAAAAGTGTGTAGGATTAATCATAAAAATACCTTATTTGCGCACTTCGAAACTGTCTAAAGACTGGCTTGACCACATCCTGGATATATTCTTCAACTATTTCAATGTCATTAAAGGTGTTTGCTGCTTTTCCGTGATGCGCCCAACCCAAAATTTCTACCTGGTTTAGTAAGCCCAATCAAAGTTTGATTTAAAAGGTTACAAAAAAAAGGTTCGGATTAAACATGAACATTTTTTTATGTTTGCGCGCTTAGAAACTCTCTAAAAAAAATCTGGACCATATTTTTAAGATATTATGCCACTAATCAAATTTAATTAAAGTTTCTTTGGGCGTTTCTTTGATGCGGGTAGCCGAAAATTTAAACTTAGCGAAAGAAGCTTAAAAAAAGATGTTAAGAAAATGTTACCAAAAGTGTGTAGGATTAATCATAAAAATACCTTATTTGCGCACTTCGAAACTGTCTAAAGACTGGCTTGACGACATCCTGGATATATTCTTCAACTATTTCAATGTCATTAAAGGTGTTTTCTGCTTTTCCGGGACGCGCCCAACCCAAAATTTCTACCTGGTTTAGTAAGCCCAATCAAAGTTTGATTTAAAAGGATTAAACATGAATATTTTTTTATCTTTGCGCGCTAAAAAACTCTCTAAAAAAAATCTGCACGATATTTTAAAGATATTATGCCACTAATCAAATGTAATTAAAGGTTCTTTGGGCGTTTCTTGGATGCGGGTAGCCCAAAATTTAAACTTAGCCAAATAAGCTTAAAAAAAGATGTTAAGAAAATGTTACCAAAAGTGTGTAGGATTAATCATAAAAATACCTTATTTGCGCACTTTTGAAACTGTCTAAAGACTGGCTTGACGACATCCTGAATATCTTCTTCAACTATTTCAATGTCATTAAAGGTGTTTTCTGCTTTTCCGGGACGCGGCCAACCTTATATTTCTACCTGCTTTAGTAAGCCCAATCAAAGTTTGATTTAAAAGGTTACAAAAAAAAGGTTCGGATTAAACATGAACATTTTTTTATGTTTGCGCGCCTAAAAACTCTCTAAAAAAAATCTGGACGATATTTTTAAGACATTATGCCACTAATCAAATGTAATTAAAGGTTCTTTGGGCGTTTCTTGGATGCGGGTAGCCCAAAATTTAAACTTAGCGAAATAAGCTTAAAAAAAAATGTTAAGAAAATGTTACCAAAAGTGTGTAGGATTAATCATAAAAATACCTTATTTGCGCACTTCGAAACTGTCTAAAGACTGGCTTGACGACATCCTGGATATCTTCTTCAACTATTTCAATGTCATTAAAGGTGTTTTCTGCTTTTCCGGGACGCGCCCAACCCAAAATTTCTACCTGGTTTAGTAAGCCCATACAAAGTTTGATTTAAAAGGTTACAAAAAAAAAGGTTCGGATTAAACATGAACATTTTTTTATGTTTGCGCGCTTAAAAACTCTCTAAAAAAAATCTGGACGATATTTTTAAGATATTATGCCACTAATCAAATGTAATTAAAGGTTCTTTGGGCGTTTCTTGGATGCGGGTAGCCCAAAATTTAAACTTAGCGAAATAAGCTTAAAAAAAGATGTTAAGAAAATGTTACCAAAAGTGTGTAGGATTAATTATAAAAATACCTTATTTGCGCACTACGAAACAGTCTAAAGACTGGCTTGACGACATCCTGGATATCTTCTTCAACTATTTCAATGTCATTAAAGCCCAATCAAAGTTTGATTTAAAAGGTTACAAAAAAAAGGTTCGGATTAAACATGAACATTTTTTTATGTTTGCGCGCTTAAAAACTCTCTAAAAAAAATCTGCACGATATTTTTAAGATATTATGCCACTAATCAAATGTAATTAAAGGTTCTTTGGGCGTTTCTTGGATGCGGGTAGCCCAAAATTTAAACTTAGCGAAATAAGCTTAAAAAAAGATGTGAAGAAAATGTTACCAAAAGTGTGTAGGATTAATCATAAAAATACCTTATTTGCGCACTTCGAAACTGTCTAAAGACTGGCTTGACGACATCCTGGATATCTTCTTCAACTATTTCAATGTCATTAAAGGTGTTTTCTGCTTTTCCGGGACGCGCCCAACCCAAAATTTCTACCTGGTTTAGTAAGCCCAATCAAAGTTTGATTTAAAAGGTTACAAAAAAAAGGTTCGGATTAAACATGAACATTTTTTTATGTTTGCGCGCCTAAAAACTCTCTAAAAAAAATCTGGACGATATTTTTAAGACATTATGCCACTAATCAAATGTAATTAAAGGTTCTTTGGGCGTTTCTTGGATGCGGGTTGCCCAAAATTTAAACTTAGCGAAATAAGCTTAAAAAAAAATGTTAAGAAAATGTTACCAAAAGTGTGTAGGATTAATCATAAAAATACCTTATTTGCGCACTTCGAAACTGTCTAAAGACTGGCTTGACGACATCCTGGATATCTTCTTCAACTATTTCAATGTCATTAAAGGTGTTTTCTGCTTTTCCGGGACGCGCCCAACCCAAAATTTCTACCTGGTTTAGTAAGCCCAATCAAAGTTTGATATAAAAGGTTACAAAAAAAAGGTTTGGATTAAACATGAACATTTTTTTATGTTTGCGCGCTTAAAAACTCTCTAAAAAAAATCTGGACCATATTTTTAAGATATTATGCCACTAATCAAATGTAATTAAAGGTTCTTTGGGCGTTTCTTGGATGCGGGTAGCCCAAAATTTAAACTTAGCGAAATAA
>NC_133204.1:50369589-50384589 GCF_958299795.1 Porites lutea | reverse complement strand
TTAGCGAAATAAGCTTAAAAAAAGATGTTAAGAAAATGTTACCAAAAGTGTGTAGGATTAATCATAAAAATACCTTATTTGCGCACTTCGAAACTGTCTAAAGACTGGCTTGACCACATCCTGGATATCTTCTTCAACTATTTCAATGTCATTAAAGGTGTTTTCTGCTTTTCCGTGATGCGCCCAACCCAAAATTTCTACCTGGTTTAGTAAGCCCAATCAAAATTTGATTTAAAAGGTTACAAAAAAAAGGTTCGGATTAAACATGAACATTTTTTTATGTTTGCGCGCTTAAAAACTCTCTAAAAAAAATCTGCAAGATATTTTTAAGATATTATGCCACTAATCAAATGTAATTAAAGGTTCTTTGGGCGTTTCTTGGATGCGGGAAGCCCAAAATTTAAACTTAGCGAAATAAGCTTAAAAAAAGATGTTAAGAAAATGTTACCAAAAGTGTGTAGGATTAATCATAAAAATACCTTATTTGCGCACTTCGAAACTGTCTAAAGACTGGCTTGACCACATCCTGGATATCTTCTTCAACTATTTCAATGTCATTAAAGGTGTTTTCTGCTTTTCCGTGATGCGCCCAACCCAAAATTTCTACCTGGTTTAGTAAGCCCAATCAAAGTTTGATTTAAAAGGTTAGAAAAAAAAGGTTCGGATTAAACATGAACATTTTTTTATGTTTGCGAGCTTGAAAACTCTCTAAAAAAAATCTGCATGATATTTTTAAGATATTATGCCACTAATCAAATGTAATTAAAGGTTCTTTGGGCGTTTCTTGGATGCGGGTAGCCCAAAATTTAAACTTAGCGAAATAAGCTTAAAAAAAGATGTTAAGAAAATGTTACCAAAAGTGTGTAGGATTAATCATAAAAATACCTCATTTGCGCACTTCGAAACTGTCTAAAGACTGGCTTGACCACATCCTGGATATATTCTTCAACTATTTCAATGTCATTAAAGGTGTTTTCTGCTTTTCCGGGACGCGCCCAACCCAAAATTTCTACCTGGTTTAGTAAGCTCAATCAAAGTTTGATTTAAAAGGTTACAAAAAAAAGGTTTGGATTAAACATGAACATTTTTTTATGTTTGCGCGCTTAAAAACTCTCTAAAGAAAATCTGGACAATATTTTTAAGATATTATGCCACTAATCAAATGTAATTAAAGGTTCTTTGGGCGTTTCTTGGATGCGGGTAGCCCAAAATTTAAACTTAGCGAAATAAGCTTAAAAAAAGATGTTAAGAAAATGTTACCAAAAGTGTGTATGATTAATAATAAAAATACCTTATTTGCGCACTTCGAAACTGTCTAAAGACTGGCTTGACCACATCCTGGATATCTTCTTCAACTATTTCAATGTCATTAAAGGTGTTTTCTGCTTTTCCGGGACGCGCCCAACCCAAAATTTCTACCTGGTTTAGTAAGCCCAATCAAAGTTTGATTTAAAAGGATTAAACATGAATATTTTTTTATGTTTGCGCGCTTAAAAACTCTCTAAAAAAAATCTGGACCATATTTTTAAGATATTATACCACTAATCAAATGTAATTAAAGGTTCTTTGGGCGTTTCTTGGATGCGGGTAGCCCAAAATTTAAACTTAGCAAAAAAAAGCTTAAAAAAAGATGTTAAGAAAATGTTACCAAAAGTGTGTAGGATTAATCATAAAAATACCTTATTTGCGCACTTCGAAACTGTCTAAAGACTGGCTTGACGACATCCTGGATATATTCTTCAACTATTTCAATGTCATTAAAGGTGTTTTCTGCTTTTCCGTGATGCGCCCAACCCAAAATTTCTACCTGGTTTAGTAAGCCCAATCAAAGTTTGATTTAAAAGGTTACAAAAAAAAGGTTCGGATTAAACATGAACATTTTTTTATGTTTGCGCGCTTGAAAACTCTCTAAAAAAAATCTGCACGATATTTTTAAGATATTATGCCACTAATGAAATGTAATTAAAGGTTCTTTGGGCGTTTCTTGGATGCGGGTAGCCCAAAATTTAAACTTAGCGAAATAAGCTTAAAAAAAGATGTTAAGAAAATGTTACCAAAAGTGTGTAGGATTAATCATAAAAATACCTTATTTGCGCACTTCGAAACTGTCTAAAGACTGGCTTGACGACATCCTGGATATCTTCTTCAACTCTTTCAATGTCCTTAAAGGTGTTTTCTGCTTTTCCGGGACGCGCCCAACCCAAAATTTCTACCTGGTTTAGTAAGCCCAATCAAAGTCTGATTTAAAAGGTTACAAAAAAAAGGTTCGGATTAAACATGAACATTTTTTTATGTTTGCGCGCTTAAAAACTCTCTAAAAAAAATCTGCACGATATTTTTAAGATATTATGCCACTAATCAAATGTAATTAAAGGTTCTTTGGGCGTTTCTTGGATGCGGGTAGCCCAAAATTTAAACTTAGCGAAATAAGCTTAAAACAAGATGTTAAGAAAATGTTACCAAGAGTGTGTAGGATCAATCATAAAAATACCTTATTTGCGCACTTCGAAACTGTCTAAAGACTGGCTTGACCACATCCTGGATATCTTCTTCAACTATTTCAATGTCATTAAAGGTGTTTTCTGCTTTTCCGGGACGCGCCCAACCCAAAATTTCAACCTGGTTTAGTAAGCCCAATCAAAGTTTGATTTAAAAGGTTACAAAAAAAAGGTTCGGATTAAACATGATCATTTTTTTACGTTTGCGCGCTTCAAAACTCTCTAAAAAAAATCTGGACCATATTTTTAGGATATTATGCCACTAATCAAATGTAATTAAAGGTTCTTTGGGCGTTTCTTGGTTGCGGGTAGCCCAAAATTTAAACTTAGCGAAATAAGCTTAAAATAAGATGTTAAGAAAATGTTACCAAAAGTGTGTAGGATTAATCATAAAAATACCTTATTTGCGCACTTCGAAACTGTCTAAAGACTGGCTTGACCACATCCTGGATATATTCTTCAACTATTTCAATGTCATTAAAGGTGTTTTCTGCTTTTCCGTGATGCGCCCAACCCAAAATTTCTACCTGGTTTAGTAAGCCCAATCAAAGTTTGATTTAAAAGGTTACAAAAAAAAGGTTGGGATTAAACATGAACATTTTTTTATGTTTGCGCGCTTAAAAACTCTCTAAAAAAAATCTGGACCATATTTTTAAGATATTATGCCACTAATGAAATGTAATTAAAGGTTCTTTGGGCGTTTCTTGGATGCGGGTAGCCCAAAATTTAAACTTAGCGAAATAAGCTTAAAAAAAGATGTTAAGAAAATGTTACCAAATGTGTGGGATTAATCATAAAAATACCTTATTTGCGCACTTCGAAACTGTCTAAAGACTGGCTTGAACACATCCTGGATATATTCTTCAACTATTTCAATGTCATTAAAGGTGTTTTCTGCTTTTCTGGGACGCGCCCAACCCAAAATTTCTACCTGGTTTAGTAAGCCCAATCAAAGTCTGATTTAAAAGGTTACAAAAAAAAGGTTCGGATTAAACATGAACATTTTTTTATGTTTGCGCGCTTAAAAACTCTCTAAAAAAAATCTGCACGATATTTTTACGATATTATGCCACTAATCAAATGTAATTAAAGGTTCTTTGGGCGTTTCTTGGATGCGGGTAGCCCAAAATTTAAACTTAGCGAAATAAGCTTAAAAAAAGATGTTAAGAAAATGTTACCAAAAGTGTGTAGGATTAATCATAAAAATACCTTATTTGCGCACTTCGAAACTGTCTAAAGACTGGCTTGACGACATCCTGGATATCTTCTTCAACTATTTCAATGTCATTAAAGGTGTTTTCTGCTTTTCCGGGACGCGCCCAACCCAAAATTTCTACCTGGTTTAGTAAGCCCAATCAAAGTTTGATTTAAAAGGATTAAACATGAATATTTTTTTATGTTTGCGCGCTTAAAAACTCTCTAAAAAAAATCTGGACCATATTTTTAAGATATTATGCCACTAATCAAATGTAATTAAAGGTTCTTTGGGCGTTTCTTGGATGCGGGTAGCCCAAAATTTAAACTTAGCGAAATAAGCTTAAAAAAAGATGTTAAGAAAATGTTACCAAAAGTGTGTAGGATTAATCATAAAAATACCTTATTTGCGCACTTCGAAACTGTCTAAAGACTGGCTTGACGACATCCTGGATATCTTCTTCAACTATTTCAATGTCATTAAAGGTGTTTTCTGCTTTTCCGGGACGCGCCCAACCCAAAATTTCTACCTGGTTTAGTAAGCCCAATCAAAGTTTGATTTAAAAGGTTACAAAAAAAAGGTTCGGATTAAACATGAACATTTTTTTATGTTTGCGCGCTTAAAAACTCTCTAAAAAAAATCTGCACGATATTTTTAAGATATTATGCCACTAATCAAATGTAATTAAAGGTTCTTTGGGCGTTTCTTGGATGCGGGTAGCCCAAAATTTAAACTTAGCGAAATAAGCTTAAAAAAAGATGTTAAGAAAATGTTACCAAAAGTGTGTAGGATTAATCATAAAAATACCTTATTTGCGCACTTCGAAACTGTCTAAAGACTGGCTTGACCACATCCTGGATATATTCTTCAACTATTTCAATGTCATTAAAGGTGTTTTCTGCTTTTCCGTGATGCGCCCAACCCAAAATTTCTACCTGGTTTAGTAAGCCCAATCAAAGTTTGATTTAAAAGGTTACAAAAAAAAGGTTCGGATTAAACATGAACATTTTTTTATGTTTGCGCGCTTAAAAACTCTCTAAAGAAAATCTGGACCATATTTTTAAGATATTATGCCACTAATCAAATGTAATTAAAGGTTCTTTGGGCGTTTCTTGGATGCGGGTAGCCCAAAATTTAAACTTAGCGAAATAAGCTTAAAAAAAGATGTTAAGAAAATGTTACCAAAAGTGTTTAGGATTAATCATAAAAATACCTCATTTGCGCACTTCGAAACTGTCTAAAGACTGGCTTGACCACATCCTGGATATATTCTTCAACTATTTCAATGTCATTAAAGGTGTTTTTTGCTTAACCGTGATGCGCCCAACCCAAAATTTCTATCTGGTTTAGTAAGCCCAATCAAAGTTTGATTTAAAAGGTTAGAAAAAAAAGGTTCGGATTAAACATGAACATTTTTTACGTTTGCGCGCTTAAAAACTCTCTAAAAAAAACTCTGGACCATATTTTTAGGATATTATGCCACTAATCAAATGTAATTAAAGGTTCTTTGGGCGTTTCTTGGTTGCGGGTAGCCCAAAATTTAAACTTAGCGAAATAAGCTTAAAAAAAGATGTTAAGAAAATGTTACCAAAAGTGTGTAGGATTAATCATAAAAATACCATATTTGCGCACTTCGAAACTGTCTAAAGACTGGCTTGACCACATCCTGGATATATTCTTCAACTATTTCAATGTCATTAAAGGTGTTTTCTGCTTTTCCGTGATGCGCCCAACCCAAAATTTCTACCTGGTTTAGTAAGCCCAATCAAAGTTTGATTTAATGACATTGAAATAGTTTATATCGCTAAGTTTAAATTTTGGGCTACCCGCATCCAAGAAACGCCCAAAGAACCTTTAATTACATTTGATTAGTGGCATAATATCTAAAAATATGGTCCAGATTTTTTTTAGAGAGTTTTTAAGCGCGCAAACATAAAAAAATGTTCATGTTTAATCCGAACCTTTTTTTTGTAACCTTTTAAATCAAACTTTGATTGGGCTTACTAAACCAGGTAGAAATTTTGGGTTGGGCGCGTCCCGGAAAAGCAGAAAACACCTTTAATGACATTGAAATAGTTGAAGAATATATCCAGGATGTCGTCAAGCCAGTCTTTAGACAGTTTCGAAGTGCGCAAATAAGGTATTTTTATGATTAATCCTACACACTTTTGGTAACATTTTCTTAACATCTTTTTTTAAGCTTATTTCGCTAAGTTTAAATTTTGGGCTACCCGCATCCAAGAAACGCCCAAAGAACCTTTAATTACATTTGATTAGTGGCATAATATCTTAAAAATATGGTCCAGATTTTTTTTAGAGAGTTTTTAAGCGCGCAAACATAAAAAAATGTTCATGTTTAATCCGAACTTTTTTTTTGTAACCTTTTAAATCAAACTTTGATTGGGCTTACTAAACCAGGTAGAAATTTTGGGTTGGGCGCGTCCCGGAAAAGCAGAAAACACCTTTAATGACATTGAAATAGTTGAAGAATATATCCAGGATGTGATCAAGCCAGTCTTTAGACAGTTTCGAAGTGCGCAAATAAGGTATTTTTATGATTAATCCTACACACTTTTGGTAACATTTTCTTAACATCTTTTTTCAAGCTTATTTCGCTAAGTTTAAATTTTGGGCTACCCGCATCCAAGAAACGCCCAAAGAACCTTTAATTACATTTCATTAGTGGCATAATATCTTAAAAATATCGTGCAGATTTTTTTTAGAGAGTTTTTAAGCGCGCAAACATAAAAAAATGTTCATGTTTAATCCGAACCTTTTTTTTGTAACCTTTTAAATCAAACTTTGATTGGGCTTACTAAACCAGGTAGAAATTTTGGGTTGGGCGCGTCCCGGAAAAGCAGAAAACACCTTTAATGACATTGAAATAGTTGAAGAATATATCCAGGATGTGGTCAAGCCAGTCTTTAGACAGTTTCGAAGTGCGCAAATAAGGTATTTTTATGATTAATCCTACACACTTTTGGTAACATTTTCTTAACATCTTTTTTTAAGCTTATTTCGCTAAGTTTAAATTTTGGGCTACCCGCATCCAAGAAACGCCCAAAGAACCTTTAATTACATTTGATTAGTGGCATAATATCTTAAAAATATGGTCCAGATTTTTTTTAGAGAGTTTTTAAGCGCGCAAACATAAAAAAATGTTCATGTTTAATCGGAACCTTTTTTTTGTAACCTTTTAAATCAAACTTTGATTGGGCTTACTAAACCAGGTAGAAATTTTGGGTTGGGCGCGTCCCGGAAAAGCAGAAAACACCTTTAATGACATTGAAATAGTTGAAGAATATATCCAGGATGTGGTCAAGCCAGTCTTTAGACAGTTTCAAAGTGCGCAAATAAGGTATTTTTATGATTAATCCTACACACTTTTGGTAACATTTTCTTAACATCTTTTTTTAAGCTTATTTCGCTAAGTTTAAATTTTGGGCTACCCGCATCCAAGAAACGCCCAAAGAACCTTTAATTACATTTGATTAGTGGCATAATATCTTAAAAATATGGTCCAGATTTTTTTTAGAGAGTTTTTAAGCGCGCAAACATAAAAAAATGTTCATGTTTAATCGGAACCTTTTTTTTGTAACCTTTTAAATCAAACTTTGATTGGGCTTACTAAACCAGGTAGAAATTTTGGGTTGGGCGCGTCCCGGAAAAGCAGAAAACACCTTTAATGACATTGAAATAGTTGAAGAATATATCCAGGATGTGGTCAAGCCAGTCTTTAGACAGTTTCAAAGTGCGCAAATAAGGTATTTTTATGATTAATCCTACACACTTTTGGTAACATTTTCTTAACATCTTTTTTTAAGCTTATTTCGCTAAGTTTAAATTTTGGGCTACCCGCATCCAAGAAACGCCCAAAGAACCTTTAATTACATTTGATTAGTGGCATAATATCTTAAAAATATGGTCCAGATTTTTTTTAGAGAGTCTTTAAGCGCGCAAACATAAAAAAATGTTCATGTTTAATCCGAACCTTTTTTTTGTAACCTTTTAAATCAAACTTTGATTGGGCTTACTAAACCAGGTAGAAATTTTGGGTTGGGCGCGTCCCGGAAAAGCAGAAAACACCATTAATGACATTGAAATAGTTGAAGAATATATCCAAGATGTCGTCAAGCCAGTCTTTAGACAGTTTCGAAGTGCGCAAATAAGGTATTTTTATGATTAATCCTACACACTTTTGGTAACATTTTCTTAACATCTTTTTTTAAGCTTATTTCGCTAAGTTTAAATTTTGGGCTACCCGCATCCAAGAAACGCCAAAAGAACCTTTAATTACATTTGATTAGTGGCATAATATCTTAAAAATATGGTCCAGATTTTTTTTAGAGAGTTTTTAAGCGCGCAAACATAAAAAAATGTTCATGTTTAATCCGAACCTTTTTTTTGTAACCTTTAAATCAAACTTTGATTGGGCTTACTAAACCAGGTAGAAATTTTGGGTTGGGCGCGTCCTGGAAAAGCAGAAAACACTTTTAGTGACATTGAAATAGTTGAAAAATATATCCAGGATGTCGTCAAGTTAGTCTTTAGACAGTTTCGAAGTGCGCAAATAAGGTATTTTTATGATTAATCCTACACACTTTTGGTAACATTTTCTTAACATCTTTTTTTAAGCTTATTTCGCTAAGTTTAAATTTTGGGCTACCCGCATCCAAGAAACGCCCAAAGAACCTTTAATTACATTTGATTAGTAGCATAATATCTTAAAAATATGGTCCAGATTTTTTTTAGAGAGTTTTTAAGCGCGCAAACATAAAAAAATGTTCATGTTTAATCGGAACCTTTTTTTTGTAACCTTTTAAATCAAACTTTGATTGGGCTTACTAAACCAGGTAGAAATTTTGGGTTGGGCGCGTCCCGGAAAAGCAGAAAACACCTTTAATGACATTGAAATAGTTGAAGAAGATATCCAGGATGTCGTCAAGCCAGTCTTTAGACAGTTTCGAAGTGCGCAAATAAGGTATTTTTATGATTAATCCTACACACTTTTGGTAACATTTTCTTAACATCTTTTTTTAAGCTTATTTCGCTAAGTTTAAATTTTGGGCTACCCGCATCCAAGAAACGCCCAAAGAACCTTTAATTACATTTGATTAGTGGCATAATATCTTAAAAATATGGTCCAGATTTTTTTTAGAGAGTTTTTAAGCGCGCAAACATAAAAAAATGTTCATGTTTAATCCGAACCTTTTTTTTGTAACCTTTTAAATCAAACTTTGATTCGGCTTACTAAACCAGGTAGAAATTTTGGGTTGGGCGCATCACGGAAAAGCAGAAAACACTTTTAATGACATTGAAATAGTTGAAGAAGATATCCAGGATTTGGTCAAGCCAGTCTTTACACAGTTTCGAAGTGCGCAAATAAGGTATTTTTATGATTAATCCTACACACTTTTGGTAACATTTTCTTAACATTTTTTTAAAGCTTATTTCGCTAAGTTTAAATTTTGGGCTACCCGCATCCAAGAAACGCCCAAAGAACCTTTAATTACATTTGATTAGTGGCATAATATCTTAAAAATATGGTCCAGATTTTTTTTAGAGAGTTTTTAAGCGCGCAAACATAAAAAAATGTTCATGTTTAATCCGAACCTTTTTTTTGTAACCTTTTAAATCAAACTCTGATTGGGCTTACTAAACCAGGTAGAAATTTTGGGTTGGGCGCGTCCCGGAAAAGCAGAAAACACCATTAATGACATTGAAATAGTTGAAGAATATATCCAGGATGTGGTCAAGCCAGTGTTTAGACAGTTTCGAAGTGCGCAAATAAGGTATTTTTATGATTAATCCTACACACTTTTGGTAACATTTTCTTAACATCTTTTTTTAAGCTTATTTCGCTAAGTTTAAATTTTGGGCTACCCGCATCCAAGAAACGCCCAAAGAACCTTTAAATACATTTGATTAGTGGCATAATATCTTTAAAAAATCGTCCAGATTTTTTTTAGAGAGTTTTTAAGCGCGCAAACATAAAAAAATGTTGATGTTTAATCCAAACCTTTTTTTTGTAACCTTTTAAATCAAACTTTGATTGGGCTTACTAAACCAGGTAGAAATTTTGGGTTGGGCGAGTCCCGGAAAAGCAGAAAACACCTTTAATGACATTGAAATAGTTGAAGAATATATCCAGGATGTGGTCAAGCCAGTCTTTAGACAGTTTCGAAGTGCGCAAATAAGGTATTTTTATGATTAATCCTACACACTTTTGGTAACATTTTCTTAACATCTTTTTTTAAGCTTATTTCGCTAAGTTTAAATTTTGGGCTACCCGCATCCAAGAAACGCCCAAAGAACCTTTAATTACATTTGATTAGAGGCATAATATCTTAAAAATATGGTCGAGATTTTTTTTAGAGAGTTTTTAAGCGCGGAAACATAAAAAAATGGTCATGTTTAATCCGAACCTATTTTTGGAACCTTTTAAATCAAACTTTGATTGGGCTTACTAAACCCGGTAGAAATTTTGGGTTGGGCGCGTCCCGGAAAAGCAGAAAACACCTTTAATGACATTGAAATAGTTGAAGAATATATCCAAGATGTCGTCAAGCCAGTCTTTAGACAGTTTCGAAGTGCGCAAATAGGGTATTTTTATGATTAATCCTACACACTTTTGGTAACATTTTCTTAACATCTTTTTTTAAGCTTATTTCGCTAAGTTTAAATTTTGGGCTACCCGCATCCAAGAAACGCCCAAAGAACCTTTAATTACATTTGATTAGTGGCATAATATCTTAAAAATATGGTCCAGATTTTTTTTAGAGAGTTTTTAAGCGCGCAAACATAAAAAAATGTTGATGATTAATCCAAACCTTTTTTTTGTAACCTTTTAAATCAACCTTTTATTGGGCTTACTAAACCAGGTAGAAATTTTGGGTTGGGCGCGTCCCAGAAAAGCAGAAAACACCTTTAATGACATTGAAATAGTTGAAGAATATATCCAGGATGTGGTCAAGCCAGTCTTTAGACAGTTTCGAAGTGCGCAAATAAGGTATTTTTATGATTAATCCTACACACTTTTGGTAACATTTTCTTAACATCTTTTTTTAAGCTTATTTCGCTAAGTTTAAATTTTGGGCTACCCGCATCCAAGACACGCCCAAAGAACCTTTAATTACATTTGATTAGTTGCATAATATCTTAAAAATATGGTCCAGATTTTTTTTAGAGAGTTTTTAAGCGCGCAAACATAAAAAAATGTTCATGTTTAATCCGAACCTTTTTTTTGTTACCTTTTAAATCAAACTTTGATTGGGCTTACTAAAACAGGTAGAAATTTTGGGTTGGGCGCGTCCCGGAAAAGCAGAAAACACCTTTAATGACATTGAAATAGTTGAAGAAGATATCCAGGATGTCGTCAAGCCAGTCTTTAGACAATTTCGAAGTGCGCAAATAAGGTATTTTTATGATTAATCCTACACACTTTTGGTAACATTTTCTTAACATCTTTTTTTAAAGGTGTTTTCTGCTTTTCCGGGACGCGCCCAACTCAAAATTTCTACCTGGTTTAGTAAGCCCAATCAAAGTTTGATTTAAAAGGTTACAAAAAAAAGGTTCGGATTAAACATGAACATTTTTTTATGTTTGCGCGCTTAAAAAATCTCGAAAAAAAATCTGCACGATATTTTTAAGATATTATGCCACTAATCAAATGTAATTAAAGGTCCTTTTGGCGTTTCTTGGATGCGGGTAGCCCAAAATTTAAACTTAGCGAAATAAGCTTAAAAAAAGATGTTAAGAAAATGTTACCAAAAGTGTGTAGGATTAATTATAAAAATACCTTATTTGCGCACTTCGAAACTGTCTAAAGACTGGCTTGACGACATCCTGGATATATTCTTCAACTATTTCAATGTCATTAAAGGTGTTTTCTGCTTTTCCGTGATGCGCCCAACCCATAATTTCTACCTGGTTTAGTAAGCCCAATCAAAGTTTGATTTAAAAGGTTTCAAAAAAAAGGTTCGGATTAAACATGAACATTTTTTTATGTTTGCGCGCTTAAAAACTCTCTAAAAAAAATCTGGACAATATTTTTAAGATATTATGCCACTAATCAAATGTAATTAAAGGTTCTTTGGGCGTTTCTTGGATGCGGGTAGCCCAAAATTTAAACTTAGCGAAATAAGCTTAAAAAAAGATGTTAAGAAAATGTTACCAAAAGTGTGTAGGATTAATTATAAAAATACCTTATTTGCGCACTTCGAAACTGTCTAAAGACTGGCTTGACGACATCCTGGATATATTCTTCAACTATTTCAATGTCATTAAAGGTGTTTTCTGCTTTTCCGGGACGCGCCCAACCCAAAATTTCTACCTGGTTTAGTAAGCCCAATCAAAGTTTGATTTAAAAGGTTACAAAAAAAAGGTTCGGATTAAACATGAATATTTTTTTATGTTTGCGCGGTTAAAAACTCTCTAAAAAAAATCTGCACGATATTTTTAAGATATTATGCCACTAATCAAATGTAATTAAAGGTTCTTTGGGCGTTTCTTGGATGCGGGTAGCCCAAAATTTAAACTTAGCGAAATAAGCTTAAAAAAAGATGTTAAGAAAATGTTACCAAAAGTGTGTAGGATTAATCATAAAAATACCTTATTTGCGCACTTCGAAACTGTCTAAAGACTGGCTTGACGACATCCTGGATATATTCTTCAACTATTTCAATGTCATTAAAGGTGTTTTCTGCTTTTCCGGGACGCGCCCAACCCAAAATTTCTACCGGGTTTAGTAAGCCCAATCAAAGTTTGATTTAAAAGGATTAAACATGAATATTTTTTTATCTTTGCGCGCTAAAAAACTCTCTAAAAAAAATCTGCACGATATTTTGAAGATATTATGCCACTAATCAAATGTAATTAAAGGTTCTTTGGGCGTTTCTTGGATGCGGTTAGCCCAAAATTTAAACTTAGCCAAATAAGCTTAAAAAAAGATGTTAAGAAAATGTTACCAAAAGTGTGTAGGATTAATCATAAAAATACCTTATTTGCGCACTTTTGAAACTGTCTAAAGACTGGCTTGACGACATCCTGAATATCTTCTTCAACTATTTCAATGTCATTAAAGGTGTTTTCTGCTTTTCCGGGACGCGGCCAACCTAATATTTCTACCTGGTTTAGTAAGCCCAATCAAAGTTTGATTTAAAAGATTACAAAAAAAAGGTTCGGATTAAACATCAACATTTTTTTATGTTTGCGCACTTAAAAACTCTCTAAAAAAAATCTGGACCATATTTTTAAGATATTATGCCACTAATCAAATGTAATTAAAGGTTCTTTGGGCGTTTCTTGGATGCGGGTAGCCCAAAATTTAAACTTAGCGAAATAAGCTTAAAAAAAGATGTTAAGAAAATGTTACCAAAAGTGTGTAGGATTAATCATAAAAATACCTTATTTGCGCACTACGAAACAGTCTAAAGACTGGCTTGACGACATCCTGGATATCTTCTTCAACTATTTCAATGTCATTAAAGCCCAATCAAAGTTTGATTTAAAAGTTTACAAAAAAAAGGTTCCGATTAAACATGAACATTTTTTTATGTTTGCGCGCTTAAAAACTCTCTAAAAAAAATCTGCACGATATTTTTAAGATATTATGCCACTAATCAAATGTAATTAAAGGTTCTTTGGGCGTTTCTTGGATGCGGGTAGCCCAAAATGTAAACTTAGCGAAATAAGCTTAAAAAAACATGTTAAGAAAATGTTACCAAAAGTGTGTAGGATTAATCATAAAAATACCTTATTTGCGCACTTCGAAACTGTCTAAAGACTGGCTTGACGACATCCTGGATATCTTCTTCAACTATTTCAATGTCATTAAAGGTGTTTTCTGCTTTTCCGGGACGCGCCCAACCCAAAATTTCTACCTGGTTTAGTAAGCCCAATCAAAGTTTGATTTAAAAGGTTACAAAAAAAAGGTTCGGATTAAACATGAACATTTTTTTATGTTTGCGCGCCTAAAAACTCTCTAAAAAAAATCTGGACGATATTTTTAAGACATTATGCCACTAATCAAATGTAATTAAAGGTTCTTTGGGCGTTTCTTGGATGCGGGTAGCCCAAAATTTAAACTTACCGAAATAAGCTTAAAAAAAAATGTTAAGAAAATGTTACCAAAAGTGTGTAGGATTAATCATAAAAATACCTTATTTGCGCACTTCGAAACTGTCTAAAGACTGGCTTGACGACATCCTGGATATCTTCTTCAACTATTTCAATGTCATTAAAGGTGTTTTCTGCTTTTCCGGGACGCGCCCAACCCAAAATTTCTACCTGGTTTAGTAAGCCCAATCAAAGTTTGATTTAAAAGGTTAGAAAAAAAAGGTTTGGATTAAACATGAACATTTTTTTATGTTTGCGCGCTTAAAAACTCTCTAAAAAAAATCTGGACGATATTTTTAAGATATTATGCCACTAATCAAACGTAATTAAAGGTTCTTTGGGCGTTTTCTTGGATGCGGGTAGCCCAAAATTTAAACTTAGCGAAATAAGCTTAAAAAAAGATGTTAAGAAAATGTTACCAAAAGTGTGTAGGATTAATCATAAAAATACCTTATTTGCGCACTTCGAAACTGTCTAAAGACTGGCTTGACGACATCCTGGATATCTTCTTCAACTATTTCAATGTCATTAAAGGTGTGTTCTGCTTTTCCGGGACGCGCCCAACCCAAAATTTCTACCTGGTTTAGTAAGCCCAATCAAAGTTTGATTTAAAAGGTTACAAAAAAAAGGTTCGGATTAAACATGAACATTTTTTTATGTTTGCGCGCTTAAAAACTCTCTAAAAAAAATCTGCACGATATTTTAAAGATATTATGCCACTAATCAAATGTAATTAAAGGTTCTTTCGGCGTTTCTTGGATGCGGGTAGCCCAAAATTTAAACTTAGCGAAAGAAGCTTAAAAAAAGATGTTAAGAAAATGTTACCAAAAGTGTGTAGGATTAATCATAAAAATACCTTATTTGCGCACTTCGAAACTGTCTAAAGACTGGCTTGACGACATCCTGGATATCTTCTTCAACTATTTCAATGTCATTAAAGGAGTTTTCTGCTTTTCCGGGACGCGCCCAACCCAAAATTTCTACCTGGTTTAGTAAGCCCAATCAAAGTTTGATTTAAAAGGTTACAAAAAAAAAGTTCGGATTAAACATGAACATTTTTTTATGTTTGCGCGCTTAAAAACTCTCTAAAAAAAATCTGCACGATATTTTTAAGATATTATGCCACTAATCAAATGTAATTAAAGGTTCTTTGGGCGTTTCTTGGATGCGGGTAGCCAAAAATTTAAACTT
>NC_133204.1:50312089-50364589 GCF_958299795.1 Porites lutea | reverse complement strand
ATATAAGCCTTTTGACCTGAGTCTCCAAAACCTAATTAAATATAAATATCTTCTCTACATCTCTTTTTTGTTTTGGTTTCGACTGTGCCCTTTTACTCAAGGAAAAAAAAAGGAAATGAAAAAGTAGGGAGAGAAAAAAGAAAAAAGGATCAGATGTATCAACTTCGCTATTTGCTTTTAGCCTGCTGCTCTCCTCTCAATTGATGTTTTTTTTTTTGTTGTTGTTGTTTTTATTTTGTAGTTTTTCTTTCTTTTGTCACTTTTAACTTGTATTTAATTTGTTGTTTGTTATAACAAAAAATAAAAAAATAAAATAAAATAATAAAAAAAAAAAAATTAAAGGTTCTTTGGGCGTTTCTTGGATGCGGGTAGCTCAAAATTTACACTTAGCGAAATAAGCTTAAAAAAAGATGTTAAGAAAATGTTACCAAAAGTGTGTAGGATTAATCATAAAAATACCTTATTTGCGCACTTCGAAACTGTCTAAAGACTGGCTTGACGACATCCTGGATATCTTCTTCAACTATTTCAATGTCATTAAAGGTGTTTTCTGCTTTTCCAGGACGCGCCCAACCCAAAATTTCTACCTGGTTTAGTAAGCCCAATCAAAGTTTGATTTAAAAGGTTACAAAAAAAAGGTTGGGATTAAACATGAACATTTTTTTATGTTTGCGCGCTTAAAAACTCTCTAAAAAAAATCTGCACGATATTTTTAAGATATTATGCCACTAATCAAACGTAATTAAAGGTTCTTTGGGCGTTTCTTGGATGCGGGTAGCCCAAAATTGAAACTTAGCGAAATAAGCTTAAAAAAAGATGTTAAGAAAATGTTACCAAAAGTGTGTAGGATTAATCATAAAAATACCTTATTTGCGCACTTCGAAACTGTCTAAAGACTGGCTTGACGACATCCTGGATATCTTCTTCAACTATTTCAATGTCATTAAAGGTGTTTTCTGCTTTTCCGGGACGCGCCCAACCCAAAATTTCTACCTGGTTAAGTAAGCCCAATCAAAGTTTGATTTAAAAGGTTACAAAAAAAAGGTTCGGATTAAACATGAACATTTTTTTATGTTTGCGCTTAAAAACTCTCTAAAAAAAATCTGCAGGATATTTTTAAGATATTATGCCACTAATCAAATGTAATTAAAGGTTCTTTGGGCGTTTCTTGGATGCGGGTAGCCCAAAATTTAAACTTAGCGAAATAAGCTTAAAAAAAGATGTTAAGAAAATGTTACCAAAAGTGTGTAGGATTAATCATAAAAATACCTTATTTGCGCACTTCGAAACTGTCTAAAGACTGGCTTGACGACGTCCTGGATATCTTCTTCAACTATTTCAATGTCATTAAAGGTGTTTTCTGCTTTTCCGGGACGCGCCCAACCCAAAATTTCTACCTGGTTTAGTAAGCCCAATCAAAGTTTGATTTAAAAGGTTACAAAAAAAAGGTTCGGATTAAACATGAACATTTTTTTATGTTTGCGCGCTTAAAAACTCTCTAAAAAAAATCTGCACGATATTTTTAAGATATTATGCCACTAATCAAATGTAATTAAAGGTTCTTTGGGCGTTTCTTGGATGCGGGTAGCCCAAAATTTAAACTTAGCGAAATAAGCTTAAAAAAAGATGTTAAGAAAATGTTACCGAAAGTGTGTAGGATTAATCATAAAAATACCTTATTTGCGCACTTCGAAACTGTCTAAAGACTGGCTTGACGACATCCTGGATATCTTCTTCAACTATTTCAATGTCATTAAAGGTGTTTTCTGCTTTTCCAGGACGCGCCCAACCCAAAATTTCTACCTGGTTTAGTAAGCCCAATCAAAGTTTGATTTAAAAGGTTACAAAAAAAAGGTTGGGATTAAACATGAACATTTTTTTATGTTTGCGCGCTTAAAAACTCTCTAAAAAAAATCTGCACGATATTTTTAAGATATTATGCCACTAATCAAATGTAATTAAAGGTTCTTTGGGCGTTTCTTGGATGCGGGTAGCCCAAAATTGAAACTTAGCGAAATAAGCTTAAAAAAAGATGTTAAGAAAATGTTACCAAAAGTGTGTACGATTAATCATAAAAATACCTTATTTGCACACTTCGAAACTGTCTAAAGACTGGCTTGACGACATCCTGGATATCTTCTTCAACTATTTCAATGTCATTAAAGGTGTTTTCTGCGTTTCCGGGACGCGCCCAACCCAAAATTTCTACCTGGTTTAGTAAGCCCAATCAAAGTTTGATTTAAAAGGTTACAAAAAAAAGGTTCGGATTAAACATGAACATTTTTTTATGTTTGCGCTTAAAAACTCTCTAAAAAAAATCTGCACGATATTTTTAAGATATTATGCCACTAATCAAATGTAATTAAAGGTTCTTTGGGCGTTTCTTGGATGCGGGTAGCCCAAAATTTAAACTTAGCGAAATAAGCTTAAAAAAAGATGTTAAGAAAATGTTACCAAAAGTGTGTAGGATTAATCATAAAAATACCTTATTTGCGCACTTCGAAACTTTCTAAAGACTGGCTTGACGACGTCCTGGATATCTTCTTCAACTATTTCAATGTCATTAAAGGTGTTTTCTGCTTTTCCGGGACGCGCCCAACCCAAAATTTCTACCTGGTTTAGTAAGCCCAATCAAAGTTTACTTTAAAAGGTTACAAAAAAAAGGTTCGGATTAAACATGAACATTTTTTTATGTTTGCGCGCTTCAAAACTCTCTAAAAAAAATCTGCACGATATTTTTAAGATATTATGCCACTAATCAAATGTAAATAAAGGTTCTTTGGGCGTTTCTTGGATGCGGGTAGCCCAAAATTTAAACTTAGCGAAATAAGCTTAAAAAAAGATGTTAAGAAAATGTTACCAAAAGTGTGTAGGATTAATCATAAAAATACCTTATTTGCGCACTTCGAAACTGTCTAAAGACTGGCTTGACGACATCCTGGATATCTTCTTCAACTATTTCAATGTCATTAAAGGTGTTTTCTGCTTTTCCGGGACGCGCCCAACCCAAAATTTCTACCTGGTTTAGTAAGCCCAATCAAAGTTTGATTTAAAAGGTTACAAAAAAAAGGTTCGGATTAATCATGAACATTTTTTTATGTTTGCTCGCTTAAAAACTCTCTAAAAAAAATCTGCACGATATTTTTAAGATATTATGCCACTAATTTAATGTAATTAAAGGTTCTTTGGGCGTTTCTTGGATACGGGTAGCCCAAAATTTAAACTTAGCGAAATAAGCTTAAAAAAAGATGTTAAGAAAATGTTACGAAAGTGTGTAGGATTAATCATAAAAATACCTTATTTGCGCACTTCGAAACTGTCTAAAGACCGGCTTGACGACATGCTGGATATATTCTTCAACTATTTCAATGTCATTAAAGGTGTTTTCTGCTTTTCCGGGACGCGCCCAACCCAAAATTTCTACCTGGTTTAGTAAGCCCAATCAAAGTTTGATTTAGAAGGTTACAAAAAAAAGGTTCGGATTAAACATGAACATTTTTTTATGTTTGCGCTTAAAAACTCTCTAAAAAAAATCTGCACGATATTTTTAAGATATTATGCCACTAATCAAATGTAATTAAAGGTTCTTTGGGCGTTTCTTGGATGCGGGTAGCCCAAAATTTAAACTTAGCGAAATAAGCTTAAATAAAGATGTTAAGAAAATGTTACCAAAAGTGTGTAGGATTAATCATAAAAATACCTTATTTGCGCACTTCGAAACTGTCTAAAGACTGGCTTGACGACATCCTGGATATCTTCTTCAACTATTTCAATGTCATTAAAGGTGTTTTCTGCTTTTCCGGGACGCGCCCAACCCAAAATTTCTACCTGGTTTAGTAAGCCCAATCAAAGTTTGATTTAAAAGGTTACAAAAAAAAGGTTCGGATTAAACATGAACATTTTTTTATGTTTGCGCGCTTCAAAACTCTCTAAAAAAAATCTGGACCATATTTTTAAGATATTATACCACTAATCAAATGTAATTAAAGGTTCTTTTGACGTTTCTTGGATGCGGGTAGCCCAAAATTTAAACTTAGCGAAATAAGCTTAAAAAAAGATGTTAAGAAAATGTTACCAAAAGTGTGTAGGATTAACCATAAAAATACCTTATTTGCGCACTTCGAAACTAGCAGTAGTACAGGTCTGTTTACGCACTATTGTTATGCAAATGAGGTTGGTCGCCATACAAAGCCTTCTAAATTTTTGAGTGATGACGGTATACAGCGGACACCCTAAAGGCAACATCTGTAACTAAGAACGCTAGTTGTTGCTAAGGAAAAGGCCATGAAGAAATTTTGGGCGGAGGGTCTTACCCTAATCAGTCGAGGGCAGTGTTTAACCCTAATCAGTCGAGGGCAGTGTTTAACCCTAACAAATCGAAGGCATTTTTCTAACCCTAATCAGTCGAGGGCAGTTTTTAACCCTAACAAATCGAAGGCATTTTTCTAACCCTAATCAGTCGAGGGCAGTGTTTAACCCTAACAAATCGAAGGCGTTTTTCTAACCCTAATCAGCTGAGGGCAGTGTTTAACCCTAACAAATCGAAGACGCTTTTCTAACCCTAATCAGTCGAGGGCAGTGTTTAACCCAAACAAATCGAAGGCATTTTCCTAACCCTAATCAGTCGAGGGCCGTGTTGAGCGCTACATCGGTTGAGTTCAATGTCTCAACCTAACAATCCGTAGAGTCCAAGGTCCAATCTCTAGGGTCATGACAACTTGCACGTTTTCACACAAGGATTTGCTGACTCAGCAGAATTTGTTTCTATTTTTAGATCATGACGTCATTCTTTTGACAAGAGTAGGTATAAAAGACCGCTAGCAACTCTCATTTTTTCATTCAACCCCACATCATTTGTAGTGAGCGGAACTCATCCATAATGGTTTTTACTTATCCAAGACCATGCCCTACCTGCGGAAAGAAACTCAAGAATAGAAGTTCCTATTCACGTCATAGGAAATATTGCGGGAAGACAACAGTGCCTATCCCATGCCCGTATTGTGAATCAACTTTTAAAAGAAAAGATGATCTGTCAAAACATAACAAACACTTCCATTCTGAAAAAGCTAAGAGAAAAGCAGAAGAAAGCAGTGAATTAGCGAGGATGGAGTTATTACATGCAGACAAAGTACCCCATTTATCAATTGAAAGTCAGACAGGTGGGGCTGGGACTACTAGACGCATGACAAAAGACCTTGACAGTAAGAAGAAGGACCTAAACCCTGTCAAAAAAGAAGAGCCACAGGCAGTCAAAAGAAAATTAGACTATGAAGATGATGTTGATATGTCTCACCTCATGGACGACGGCCTGGATGATTTTTTGGTAGAGAGAGCCAACCGTTTGGAACTGTCTGAGAATCCTTTGTTCAAAGCCAATCTCACGTTTCTACCATACAAACGGCAAGGTTTAAAGGGAGCAGTCAAAAAAGAGCAATTTTCCGTCACGTTTGATCAGCTACGTAAAGCCACCGAAGAGGAATCTTTGGGAGATGGGTTGTCGGAGTCCCTCTTTGAAGCGGTAAGAGATATGATCTTAAAGGAAAAATTGCCGGATTCAACTAAGGTCCATCTCACTTTAACCTCAAAGGAACATTCCAATGGCACTGTGAATTCAGGATTTTTATCTCACGTAAAATATGGGATTCCCGTCAAAGAGTTCGTGAAACGTGGCGATTATGTTCTTGCTATGTTTGAGTCACTCGCCCGTAAAATGAACAGTGCTCAAAATATGAATCCAGCGATTGGGTTCAATGCAACTCTCACGTTTATTACCTACCCTCAAAAAGGTGGTAAAGGTCCAGCTTCAAAAAATCCAAACAGATTGCCATTTGATTTGATGCACAAAAAGAAAACTTGTATGATCAAGATCAAAAACACAGATGATTTATGTTGTGCCCGTGCCCTCGTAACGATGAAAGAGTACGTGGATGGAGACCCAGACAAACAATATAGAAATCTACGTGATGGCAGACCCATTCAAGAACGCCTAGCCAAGCAGCTTCACCAAGATGCAATTGTACCTGAGGGACCCTGTGGCTATGACGAACTAGAAAAATTTCAAGCGTTTCTAGGACCCCAAGGCTACAAAATCATCGTGGTAGATTACGTCTCTTGTGCCTGTATTTTTCAAGGCAATGTGGATCAGTATAGCAAAGTCATTTATTTGCTTAAACACGACAATCATTACAATGGCTTACGAAGCATGGCCGCCTTTCTGAATCGATCCTACTTCTGCCCTGATTGCTGTAAAGGGTTCAATACAGATGACACAGCAAGCCATTCTTGTAGTGGTCGTAATTGCAGTAGTTGTCAGCGCACACGTTCTCAGAAAAATAATGGTGGCTGCCCAGATTTTTCCCCAGGAAAAAAGAGAACCATTCACTGTAAAGACTGCCAGCGGGATTTCTATGGTCCAGACTGTTTCAAGGCTCATAAAGAAACAAAAGGCAAGAAAAAAGTGAGTCTTTGTCAGAAGCTAAAAAAGTGTTTAAAATGCTGTAAAGGTTATAAAGTCAATCCAAAGAAGCCACACAAATGCTACCATGACACTTGCCGTTACTGTCATGAATTTGTTGAAATATACAATCACAAATGTTACATCCAACGTGTTAAAGAGGTAGATGATGAGGAACACGATGATGATGATGATGATGATGACGAGGAAAAGAAGCTACCACCTCTCATGGTGTTTGCTGACATCGAATGTTTGATAGAACCCACAGAGAAGGGAAAGCAGTTATTCATAGCAGATTTGATTCGATATGCTACTGAAGAAGATCCACCCAATGTTTCTCATGCCTTTAGTGGCGAAACCTGCATTGAACAGTTCATTCAAGCCATGAATCAACTAACAGAAGTGGGAGACAAACAGCGCGATTTATTTATAATTTTTCACAACCTCAAGGGTTTTGATAGCAACTTTATCATCGAGGAACTTTACCGTAAGGGTATTAAGGTGGAAAACCAGCTGACGACGGGCGCCAAAACCCTGAAGTTCCATTACTGGTATCTGGACGCCATGATTACCTTCAAAGATTCACTTTGTTTTCTCCCAATGCCACTGGCCGAGTTGCCTGAAACATTCAATTTCGTCGAGCTTCATAAAGGTTTCTTTCCGCATGCGTTCCATACAAGAGAGAGTTTAACTTACAGGGGTCGTCTACCGGCAAAACACTATTTTCAGCCACAAGCAATGAAGCAAAAGAAACGAAAAGAGTTTGACACTTGGTACGCGACTGAATTGGCAAGAAATGAAGAATATATCCTCTGGGAGGAGTTAAACAAGTACTGCCATTCTGATGTAATGGTCTTGAAAGCTGCCTGTCTAAAGTTTATACAAGAATTTAAAGAGGAAGCAGGGTTTAATCCTATAGAAAAATGTGTCACCATTGCTTCTGCATGCAATTTATTCTGGCGAAGAGATCTTATCCCCGAGGATACCATTGCCATAGAACCATTGAATGGCTGGTGTGGTGCTAATGTGAATCAAAGTACAGCAGCACTAGAATGGTTATGTTTTGAAGATTTTAAACTAGGAGGAAATAAACTACGCCATGTCCGCAACGGGGGAGAGCAAAAGGTGATCACACAAGGCGAGGCTCTGTTTGTCGATGGCTATGACGAAACTACCAAAACGGTCTATGAATTTCATGGTTGCTTTTATCATGGGTGTGTTAAATGTTTTCCAAACCATCGCTACAGGAAACACAATTGTCATCCAGATCGTACCATCTCAGAAATCTATGAAGCCACCTGTAAAAAGACACAGAAGTTACGTCAAGCAGGCTATACGGTGATTGAGCAATGGGAGCATGATTTTGAGATTGAGAGGAAGACAAACCCGACTCTCAGGGAATTTTTGAAGACCTTTCAGCTGTCTGAGCCATTGAACCCTAGAGATACCTTTTTTGGTGGTAGAACCAATGGAGTGCGTTTACATTGTGTTGCAGCAGCAGGAGAAGAAATTCGCTATGTAGACATCAATTCGCTTTACCCGTACGTCAACAAAACAAAAACGTATCCAGTGGGTCACCCGGAGATTTTGGTCAATCCAACAAATCAAGATATTGGCAGCTACTTTGGCATAGCAAAAGTCAAGATTCTCCCACCACCCCAGTTGTATCATCCAGTACTCCCCGTCCACATTGGTGGTAAACTCATGTTTCCCCTATGTACACAATGTGTAAAGGAAGAATTGGAAAAACAATGGTTGACTCGTACAGTGGTTTGCACCCACACTGCAGAGGAACGCTGTATAACGGGCACCTGGTGCACACCTGAGTTGCAGAAAGCTGTGGACCTTGGTTACAAGATACTAAAAATTCACGAGGTGTGGCATTTTTCTGAAAATCAGCGCAAAGAGGGTTTGTTTGCAGACTATGTAAATAAATGGCTCAAAAATAAAACTGAAGCATCGGGTTGGCCGAAGAATTGTACCACAGAGGCAGCAAAGTCAGAGTACATCAATGCTTACTATGACCGTGAAGGGGTTCAGCTAGAGCCTGCAAAAGTGGCCAAAAACGGGGGACGGAAACAAGTGGCGAAACTTATGCTCAACAGGTAATTAGAATTAGAATGAGAAGATAGGACAAAGATCTTCAAAGAATCATTGTTTGATTTGTTTACCTCTTTGTATTTTCAGCTTCTGGGGCAAATTCGGCGAGAAACCCAACAAGACTCAAACCTTTACCGTCACAAGTCCTGCAGAGCTATATGCAATAATAGAAGATGTTGGTAACAACATTCACGACATACGAATTTGCACTGATGATATAGTAGAAATTGATGTCAGTAAAGCTGTAGAAGAGGTCATTCCAAGCAATAAAACTAACATTTTTATCGCGAGCTTCACCACGTCATGGGCTCGCTTAGAGTTGTACAAGTATTTACAGCTGCTGAAAGAGCAGGTCCTATACTTTGATACAGACAGCATCATTTATCTTTGGCGTAACGGTTTACCTGAAGTGGAGACAGGCCCGTTTTTGGGTCAGATGAAAGACGAAACCGCTGGCGTACCCATACAAGAGTTTGCGACAGGGGGTCCAAAAAATTACACTTACATGCTACAAAATGGTGAAACAGAATGCAAAATACGCGGTTTTACTCAGGATGAGCAGGGCAGGGCTCTATTGAATTTTGATTCCATGAAAAGTCACATTTTAGTTGCGATCAAAAACCCTGGGAATGCACCACAACCTATCGCGGTACCTGTAAGCGTGAATATGGACACCAATAGGACCACCAAGAAAATCTGTCTAACCCCCAAAGTCAAAAATTATCGCCTTGTCTTTGAAAAGCGGGTGATTCAAACAAAGGATTGTAGCAGCAAACCTTATGGTTATGATTGGATAGGCCAACACACTTGAACTAGGCCTCCTAAGGCTTTTTAAGTTAGCATTTTTGCCTAGAGCTTTGTACGCTAGGTTATTGATTCAATAAACGTGTGTAAGGATTATTTCTTTGTGATTGATTTACCTGACTACTTATCTCTTAAACAGAGCTAGATTGCCCTAACCCCACTCCCTTGCCCTAAAAACACTCTCTTCCCCTAACCCCTCCCCTCCCACTCTAACAGAGATTGCGAGGGTCTGGATCCTAGTGAGATGGAGTTGCTGACTCAGCGTTTTTCAGGCATAAAAAGGCAGAATGATTTTAGCGAACGTGTTAAGCAGCAGACACAATGCAGACAGTATCTATGCAAGATTTGGGACAATTTTCATACTGGCAAGACAAACGTCTGACTAGCTCTCATTGCCATGACCTTTACAACCCAGTGATTTCTGTGGAGTTAACAGAATTAGCGGATCGTGTGGTAGCTAATAACGATTCGGTGGTGGAAATTCAATTGGATTTGTGTATTCAACAACTACGTGTCCCTGCTTGGCATGAAAGTTTGTTGATGTCTATGAGCGATGCTTTATTACGAGCACTTCAACGTTGGATTACACGTCATGGGTACCCTATGAAATCACTGTGTTATGTTTCATTGCAAGCAGTCGAACCGTTACCTCTGCCTTTAACAAGATGTCTTGGGGTGTTGACAAATATTCCCATCTTTGCATTCTTTCCTTGGACGTGTAACTTAGCACGCACCATGTTAGCCCTCTTTGATTGGTTAAGTTATAGCTGGTTGATGACACAATTACAAGCACCGTGTATGGAATTTAAATTAGTTATCATACTGATCCACGAGAACAATACCGACTGGCGTCATCATGTAATTAACGGACACAACAATAGATTGACGTCATTCCATTAATCCATGACAACAAAAGCCGTTGACGTCATTGGGTGTAAATACAAAAGACTTGTCCAGACCTGCCCAGTGAACGTGATGGTAACAAACAATACATGACCCAAGCATACAGAAAATCTCTGGGGATCACTTTTGAGTACAAGTGCTAGGCAGTTTTCCCTTTTCAACTCACTACGTCTTTGTGCTAATAACGACGATGCAAAAGATAACGTATCCTAGACCTTGTCCTACTTGTAGGTAGAGTTTTAGCAAAGGCCATTTCTTTCAACATAAAAAGAGATGCGGTACAACAGAAAATCGAGTGAAATGCCCAGAGTGTTACTTAACTTTTGGATACAAACACGTTATGTTACGACGTGTAAGACAGCAAGCAACATTCGAACAACCCATTGCGTTTTCCATGTATGATTTGTGATAAGGTATTGACAACTGCTCAACCCTACACATGAAGACCGCTCATGGTGATGAAAAACCTTGCTTTGACTGCTGGTACTGCAATGCCACGTTTACATGACAAAATGCAAGACAAGATCACATGCGTCGTGTGCATGGACGTATTTGTAGAGAGCGAGAGGTAAATTTGTATCTTCATTCGCAACATTTAAGTGAAGAGAAGAACTTCAAGAACGAGTGGCAATTTGCGGAATCCAGACCCATTGAACACGGCGAACATAACGTCAGCCTTTGTGGTCAAACACACATAGAATCGTACTTCCTTGTAGAAAACAAATGGAACAGGAATCGCACCTTCGTGGACTCAGATTGTGTAACAAACGTGGATCCCAAAGCAGCAGCTGTGATTGGTTATTTCAAGCATATTTTAGAAAACACGGTGTAAGGGACATACAAGGGGCAAGATGAGAGAGGGATTACAGCGATTCGCAGTTCGCACAAACACTACGTTAGTACAGCGCCTGCACATAGTGGACCATTTACACCTACAAGTAACAAGAAACCCAGAGAGCGAATGGGAAGTAGTGGTTGTCTACGCTGAAGCAGAGACTTTGATTGTAGGTAAAACATATTCTCTGAAGTTAAAGGCCAAGTATAAACAAGGGCAGCTTACTTTCACAGCATTGTAATTTCACTAGGTACGTCATTTGCTATATAAGGTAAATAAATCACACATTGTTTATACATTTCAACTGACTGTGTTTTATTCACTGACTGTTTTCTAATTTACTACAAAGTTGGGTATATTTTGACTGCAAGTCTGCGAGCTCTTGCTGGAGTTGAGCCACAGTAGGTTTCTTGGTTTTTTTAGGGGCCTTGAGCTGCTGACGATCACCTTCCCGTTGCTTCCTCATAGTTTGATAACTGTCTTGATCTTGAGAGAGTTTCTTCTCTTCTTCTTGAATCATTTGATCCAAAATGACACTTTGCACTTGATCACAGGCAGCATTGACGATAGCTTGAGCTTCGGGAGAACTCATTTTTGGGTATGGTTTTATAGATTTCATTCTTTGCGGAAACGTACCATTCTTGAGATGTTTTTTGAACCCTTTGAGGGTATGTTCTCGATACTTGATTCTAGCTTTGATCGTCATCAGTTTTTGTCGATAACCCTTCAACCTGGTCTTGGCAGGCATGGTTTTTTCGGTGGGTTCATTACCAGTCTTGGTAGAAAGTGCTTCTACAGAACCACCCATAACAGACATGTTACCTCCAGGTAATCGAACGTACAGCTGATAATGATAGACACAAATCCATTCTATTTATAGCCTGAGGTGAGGTATAAGAGAAAGGGGTGTGCTATTCTATCTATCATTTATCACAAATCATCATGTGGATAGGAGGGTATGACGATTGGACTCCCGCAGAACAGCGTGAATGGGATAGAGATCTAGAGGAAATGCAAGCTGAACGTGAGCAGAGAGAACGTGAGGCTAAGAACGAGGATAAACTCTCCTGGATGGAATTGGCTCTGGATTATCCAAAGTTTAAAGCCACTTATACCAAAATTGGAGACACAGATTTGTATGTGGTAGATCTAAAGCGACAGACACCTAGCAAACAAGGGGAACGCAACTTAGTGTTTGAAGTCGTCTACCCATTGTATCAAGGCCTGAATGCCATCCTTGAGAAAAGAAAAACACCCCAGACCTCTCTCATCAAAGTAGAAGCCTCCTCCAGAGAACATGTTGAGGTGACCTACTCGTGTGAATGTACCCCTGACCAATGGTCTTATAACATCATGGACAAAATCTCAGAAGCCTTAGCTGACCAAATAACCATGAAACAAAACCTGGATCAAGGACTGCTGATGAAGATTTCTTTCTATGAGGAGTAAAAAAGATTGCAGTAAAACTCTGCAAGTTAATTTCGTAACATGTTGAAAAAGCCTGCAAGTTAATTTCGTAACGTGTTGAAAAAGTCTGCAACATATTTTGTAACGTGCGGAAAAAGTCTGCAAATAAAATTGGAATAAAATGTGTGTCACTATCGTAAAGTTCTAAGCAGTGTAAAGCCATTGTGGTTTCATCGGCCTACATCGACCTACATCGGCCTACATCGGCCTATACCGGCCTACATCGTCCTATATCGGCCTACATCGTCCTATACCGGCCTACATCGACCTACATCGACCCGAATACTATAAATAGACAACGAGCACTCTTGTGTTACGATCATTGTGTGTTAAGTTTTCATTGCGTTAACATGCCCTACAAGTTCAGACGCATGTGTCCTATTTGTTATAGACAGGATTTGCTTTACTTAGCAGATCATTTACGTCAAGTGCATAAGTTATCGAGTGAGGAACGACAACCGCTATTAAAGGCAGCGTTATTTTCTCATCAATTGCCTCCCTCGTTTTCACCAAGAGTTCATCCTCAAGGGCTGTATACACATCCAATTTTACAAGGACTGCCACAATATCCTATGAGCATGAACCCACAATTACAGCAACCCAGTGGGCATCAAGGTACTAAACAGCAACCACGAAAAGTAGCCAAGATCGAAGCAAGGCCGTGTTTACAGATGACACCCTATCCGGACTTTAAGTTTAATCACATGTTCTCGATGCTGGTAGTAGGCCCGACTCAATGCGGGAAAACATATTTTGTTGAACAGCTGCTAACAAAGAATTGTATCAAGTACCCTAGCAAGAAATCTACAGGTATTTACTGGTTTTATAACCAATGGCAACGTTGCTATGCAACTTTGCAAAGAACGCTGGGTGATGAGATAGAGTTTGCCCAAGGTTTACCAGACCTGAGCGAAGATCTAAGAGAAATCAATCCAAAGTTTCACAATGTGTTGGTGTTTGATGACCTCATGAGCCAGGCCACAGATAGTCCACTACTTTCGCTGTTATTTACTCAAGGGAGACATCGCAATGCGAGTGTGATATTATTGCTGCAAAATATGTTTCCCAAAGGAAAATTCAACACTGATATCAGCAGGAATGCTCAGTATATGGTCCTCTTTCGTAGTCCCAGTGATCGTAAGCAAATCGACATGGTGGCGGAGCGGATTTTTACGAAAGACAGGTCAAACTTTATGAAAGTCTATGCGAAAGAAACCGAAAAGCCTTATGGGTATCTTTTGGTGGACAATCAACCCAAGACTCCAACAGAGAAACAAGTTGTGGCCGAGGTGTTTGAAAACTGCCACTGTTATCCTAACATAACCACTTGTACTAAAACAGTATCGGAGGCAGATAAACCTGAACTGGTATCTCGAAAACGTCCCATAGATCCACCGTTAGTGAAAAACAAACACCGAAAGCAATCTGAACAGAAGCAGAAAAAAATAGGGACAATCAAGGCGAATCCTGTGAAACAAAACGTCAAGAGCAAACGGCGAAAACAACCTCAAAAGAAGACAGTGAAACAGAACATCAATAAACCTACGTCCGTTGTATCACCGACCAGAGAAAATTTCAGGGAGAACCCGATTAACTGCGAGGAGGTCCCGTTTAACTCTGATGAACAACAGTGTAGCTCTGATGAGGAACAGTTTACTTTTAATGCAAACCAGCTAAACACCAGGGCTAGACGACATGTATATGCTAGAGGACGTAGCTTTGGACCGAAGATTGTTTATGAATAAAAAAAACATTAGCATTTTTTGCCTGTTACATTAGACAGAGAAAAGTTTTATAGCTTTCAAAAGCAACTTTTTCACTGAAGCTGTACTACATTCCGTAGGTTAGAAAAGTAACTGTCAATGACTTGTGTAATAAAGAGTTTTCAAAACGCAGCTACGTGTTCTGTCCTGATTTATTTTGCGAATTTAATAGGATTGGAATCTCTTATAGTTTTTACCTTCACAGGAGGTCACGTACTGTTACAGCGAGTCTAAACTTTGCAATTTTAAACACACAAGGATTTATTAGCAGTTTAAATGCAAACTTTTTAAACGACACGTTTATTTTACAATGATTCACTCACAGGGCTACGTTATCGCTAATAACACCTTTTTTGTAGCACTATAGAGAGCGAACATCGATCGTGAAACTTTAATAGTTTTTGACCTCACAGGAGGTCACGCGCAGTTACAGCGAGTCCAAACTTTGCAATTTTAAACACATAAGGATTTATTAGCAGTCTAAAGGCTAGCTGTTTTAAAATGACCCGTTTATTTTACAATGATTCACTCACGGAGGTTATTACCGGGGCTACGTTATGGCTGATAACACTTTTTATAGACAGCGAACATCGATCGTGAAATCAAGAATTGCGTGACGGCAATCTCTTACAGTTTAATCTTGCATAATATATATCAGTAGCATCTTTTCAGTATTTTAAAGTCTTTGGAACTAACTTCTAAACTACACACGTTGCCTAGACCGAGACAACTTCCAGAATTAGCCGTCGATCTGTATTCTAAACTCTCCGTTTTCATTTTTATAGCGATGGTTTATTTCGTTACACATTCAAGACTTTTCGTCACCGGTTTTTAACTTAACCTTTCAGTCTAGTTTTCACAACAGGCATTGTGGCGAAGTGGTTATCGCGTTGGCCTCATAAGCCAAAGAGCCGAGGATCGAAACCTCGCAATGCCTTTCTCTTTTTCCTTTGGAATATAGCGATTCTAGGCGAGACGATCTGATAGAGTATTTTCACTACTACAGACAGCTAGCTTTTATTTCAGTTTAACTACGTTTAAACATGATTACAATCACCCGGTAGCAAAGATTGTTCGATCGAACTGCAACGCAATTCTGATGTGAACACTTTACTAAACGATCGATCGATACAATGCAGGTTTGAAGGAAACCGTGCTGACTCACACGTTTGTGGAAATCTACTCACAGGGACCACTACATCATATTTTTCTGGAGTTAAAGCGTAAACCTGATTAGTATTCAACTTTCGACTTCAAATGAAAAGTTTACCGGTGCGTGAACCTCAACGAATTGAACTAAAAACCTCCCATCGTAGAATCGATCGATGCAATGGCCAAACGAGTGGTAAATAACAGCTGTAAAAAACTAGCGAAGTGAAAAACAATCCTTAAAAATCCACACAAACTATTCGCTGATTTATTTCCATCGAAACTGCTACGTGATCGCTACGCTGTAAGCATTGCCAAATAACTTATGACGTCAACCCGTAGCCTTTAATACTTAAATTTCTAGTGGCATTGTGAAGTGGGCCGCGGTAGATCCGGTTCAGCCCCTGCCGAGAATTTCTTTTCCTTCTTCTAATCATTCTAATTAATATAATAAAGTAACGAAGTAACACGACGAAAAACGAATCAAAAACGAGAGAAAAAATCGATAACTGCTTAGAACTAATCAATATAGCTCAGCAGCATTGGGGGTCTGGGGCCCAGACAGCGGAAGTGGTCGGACGTTTCCGACCACTTCCGATGACGTCATTGTTATGCATTTACATAACAATGGGGACCCAACAGACTACCAATGCTGCTGAGCTATATTGATTAGTTCTAAGCAGTTATCGATTTTTTCTCTCGTTTTTGATTCGTTTTTCGTCGTGTTACTTCGTTACTTTATTATATTAATTAGAATGATTAGAAGAAGGAAAAGAAATTCTCGGCAGGGGCTGAACCGGATCTACCGCGGCCCACTTCACAATGCCACTAGAAATTTAAGTATTAAAGGCTACGGGTTGACGTCATAAGTCATTTGGCAATGCTTACAGCGTAGCGATCACGTAGCAGTTTCGATGGAAATAAATCAGCGAATAGTTTGTGTGGATTTTTAAGGATTGTTTTTCACTTCGCTAGTTTTTTACAGCTGTTATTTACCACTCGTTTGGCCATTGCATCGATCGATTCTACGATGGGAGGTTTTTAGTTCAATTCGTTGAGGTTCACGCACCGGTAAACTTTTCATTTGAAGTCGAAAGTTGAATACTAATCAGGTTTACGCTTTAACTCCAGAAAAATATGATGTAGTGGTCCCTGTGAGTAGATTTCCACAAACGTGTGAGTCAGCACGGTTTCCTTCAAACCTGCATTGTATCGATCGATCGTTTAGTAAAGTGTTCACATCAGAATTGCGTTGCAGTTCGATCGAACAATCTTTGCTACCGGGTGATTGTAATCATGTTTAAACGTAGTTAAACTGAAATAAAAGCTAGCTGTCTGTAGTAGTGAAAATACTCTATCAGATCGTCTCGCCTAGAATCGCTATATTCCAAAGGAAAAAGAGAAAGGCATTGCGAGGTTTCGATCCTCGGCTCTTTGGCTTATGAGGCCAACGCGATAACCACTTCGCCACAATGCCTGTTGTGAAAACTAGACTGAAAGGTTAAGTTAAAAACCGGTGACGAAAAGTCTTGAATGTGTAACGAAATAAACCATCGCTATAAAAATGAAAACGGAGAGTTTAGAATACAGATCGACGGCTAATTCTGGAAGTTGTCTCGGTCTAGGCAACGTGTGTAGTTTAGAAGTTAGTTCCAAAGACTTTAAAATACTGAAAAGATGCTACTGATATATATTATGCAAGATTAAACTGTAAGAGATTGCCGTCACGCAATTCTTGATTTCACGATCGATGTTCGCTGTCTATAAAAAGTGTTATCAGCCATAACGTAGCCCCGGTAATAACCTCCGTGAGTGAATCATTGTAAAATAAACGGGTCATTTTAAAACAGCTAGCCTTTAGACTGCTAATAAATCCTTATGTGTTTAAAATTGCAAAGTTTGGACTCGCTGTAACTGCGCGTGACCTCCTGTGAGGTCAAAAACTATTAAAGTTTCACGATCGATGTTCGCTCTCTATAGTGCTACAAAAAAGGTGTTATTAGCGATAACGTAGCCCTGTGAGTGAATCATTGTAAAATAAACGGGTCATTTTAAAACAGCTAGCCTTTAGACTGCTAATAAATCCTTATGTGTTTAAAATTGCAAAGTTTGGACTCGCTGTAACTGCGCGTGACCTCCTGTGAGGTCAAAAACTATTAAAGTTTCACGATCGATGTTCGCTCTCTATAGTGCTACAAAAAAGGTGTTATTAGCGATAACGTAGCCCTGTGAGTGAATCATTGTAAAATAAACGTGTCGTTTAAAAAGTTTGCATTTAAACTGCTAATAAATCCTTGTGTGTTTAAAATTGCAAAGTTTAGACTCGCTGTAACAGTACGTGACCTCCTGTGAAGGTAAAAACTATAAGAGATTCCAATCCTATTAAATTCGCAAAATAAATCAGGACAGAACACGTAGCTGCGTTTTGAAAACTCTTTATTACACAAGTCATTGACAGTTACTTTTCTAACCTACGGAATGTAGTACAGCTTCAGTGAAAAAGTTGCTTTTGAAAGCTATAAAACTTTTCTCTGTCTAATGTAACAGGCAAAAAATGCTAATGTTTTTTTTATTCATAAACAATCTTCGGTCCAAAGCTACGTCCTCTAGCATATACATGTCGTCTAGCCCTGGTGTTTAGCTGGTTTGCATTAAAAGTAAACTGTTCCTCATCAGAGCTACACTGTTGTTCATCAGAGTTAAACGGGACCTCCTCGCAGTTAATCGGGTTCTCCCTGAAATTTTCTCTGGTCGGTGATACAACGGACGTAGGTTTATTGATGTTCTGTTTCACTGTCTTCTTTTGAGGTTGTTTTCGCCGTTTGCTCTTGACGTTTTGTTTCACAGGATTCGCCTTGATTGTCCCTATTTTTTTCTGCTTCTGTTCAGATTGCTTTCGGTGTTTGTTTTTCACTAACGGTGGATCTATGGGACGTTTTCGAGATACCAGTTCAGGTTTATCTGCCTCCGATACTGTTTTAGTACAAGTGGTTATGTTAGGATAACAGTGGCAGTTTTCAAACACCTCGGCCACAACTTGTTTCTCTGTTGGAGTCTTGGGTTGATTGTCCACCAAAAGATACCCATAAGGCTTTTCGGTTTCTTTCGCATAGACTTTCATAAAGTTTGACCTGTCTTTCGTAAAAATCCGCTCCGCCACCATGTCGATTTGCTTACGATCACTGGGACTACGAAAGAGGACCATATACTGAGCATTCCTGCTGATATCAGTGTTGAATTTTCCTTTGGGAAACATATTTTGCAGCAATAATATCACACTCGCATTGCGATGTCTCCCTTGAGTAAATAACAGCGAAAGTAGTGGACTATCTGTGGCCTGGCTCATGAGGTCATCAAACACCAACACATTGTGAAACTTTGGATTGATTTCTCTTAGATCTTCGCTCAGGTCTGGTAAACCTTGGGCAAACTCTATCTCATCACCCAGCGTTCTTTGCAAAGTTGCATAGCAACGTTGCCATTGGTTATAAAACCAGTAAATACCTGTAGATTTCTTGCTAGGGTACTTGATACAATTCTTTGTTAGCAGCTGTTCAACAAAATATGTTTTCCCGCATTGAGTCGGGCCTACTACCAGCATCGAGAACATGTGATTAAACTTAAAGTCCGGATAGGGTGTCATCTGTAAACACGGCCTTGCTTCGATCTTGGCTACTTTTCGTGGTTGCTGTTTAGTACCTTGATGCCCACTGGGTTGCTGTAATTGTGGGTTCATGCTCATAGGATATTGTGGCAGTCCTTGTAAAATTGGATGTGTATACAGCCCTTGAGGATGAACTCTTGGTGAAAACGAGGGAGGCAATTGATGAGAAAATAACGCTGCCTTTAATAGCGGTTGTCGTTCCTCACTCGATAACTTATGCACTTGACGTAAATGATCTGCTAAGTAAAGCAAATCCTGTCTATAACAAATAGGACACATGCGTCTGAACTTGTAGGGCATGTTAACGCAATGAAAACTTAACACACAATGATCGTAACACAAGAGTGCTCGTTGTCTATTTATAGTATTCGGGTCGATGTAGGTCGATGTAGGCCGGTATAGGACGATGTAGGCCGATATAGGACGATGTAGGCCGGTATAGGCCGATGTAGGCCGATGTAGGTCGATGTAGGCCGATGAAACCACAATGGCTTTACACTGCTTAGAACTTTACGATAGTGACACACATTTTATTCCAATTTTATTTGCAGACTTTTTCCGCACGTTACAAAATATGTTGCAGACTTTTTCAACACGTTACGAAATTAACTTGCAGGCTTTTTCAACATGTTACGAAATTAACTTGCAGAGTTTTACTGCAATCTTTTTTACTCCTCATAGAAAGAAATCTTCATCAGCAGTCCTTGATCCAGGTTTTGTTTCATGGTTATTTGGTCAGCTAAGGCTTCTGAGATTTTGTCCATGATGTTATAAGACCATTGGTCAGGGGTACATTCACACGAGTAGGTCACCTCAACATGTTCTCTGGAGGAGGCTTCTACTTTGATGAGAGAGGTCTGGGGTGTTTTTCTTTTCTCAAGGATGGCATTCAGGCCTTGATACAATGGGTAGACGACTTCAAACACTAAGTTGCGTTCCCCTTGTTTGCTAGGTGTCTGTCGCTTTAGATCTACCACATACAAATCTGTGTCTCCAATTTTGGTATAAGTGGCTTTAAACTTTGGATAATCCAGAGCCAATTCCATCCAGGAGAGTTTATCCTCGTTCTTAGCCTCACGTTCTCTCTGCTCACGTTCAGCTTGCATTTCCTCTAGATCTCTATCCCATTCACGCTGTTCTGCGGGAGTCCAATCGTCATACCCTCCTATCCACATGATGATTTGTGATAAATGATAGATAGAATAGCACACCCCTTTCTCTTATACCTCACCTCAGGCTATAAATAGAATGGATTTGTGTCTATCATTATCAGCTGTACGTTCGATTACCTGGAGGTAACATGTCTGTTATGGGTGGTTCTGTAGAAGCACTTTCTACCAAGACTGGTAATGAACCCACCGAAAAAACCATGCCTGCCAAGACCAGGTTGAAGGGTTATCGACAAAAACTGATGACGATCAAAGCTAGAATCAAGTATCGAGAACATACCCTCAAAGGGTTCAAAAAACATCTCAAGAATGGTACGTTTCCGCAAAGAATGAAATCTATAAAACCATACCCAAAAATGAGTTCTCCCGAAGCTCAAGCTATCGTCAATGCTGCCTGTGATCAAGTGCAAAGTGTCATTTTGGATCAAATGATTCAAGAAGAAGAGAAGAAACTCTCTCAAGATCAAGACAGTTATCAAACTATGAGGAAGCAACGGGAAGGTGATCGTCAGCAGCTCAAGGCCCCTAAAAAAACCAAGAAACCTACTGTGGCTCAACTCCAGCAAGAGCTCGCAGACTTGCAGTCAAAATATACCCAACTTTGTAGTAAATTAGAAAACAGTCAGTGAATAAAACACAGTCAGTTGAAATGTATAAACAATGTGTGATTTATTTACCTTATATAGCAAATGACGTACCTAGTGAAATTACAATGCTGTGAAAGTAAGCTGCCCTTGTTTATACTTGGCCTTTAACTTCAGAGAATATGTTTTACCTACAATCAAAGTCTCTGCTTCAGCGTAGACAACCACTACTTCCCATTCGCTCTCTGGGTTTCTTGTTACTTGTAGGTGTAAATGGTCCACTATGTGCAGGCGCTGTACTAACGTAGTGTTTGTGCGAACTGCGAATCGCTGTAATCCCTCTCTCATCTTGCCCCTTGTATGTCCCTTACACCGTGTTTTCTAAAATATGCTTGAAATAACCAATCACAGCTGCTGCTTTGGGATCCACGTTTGTTACACAATCTGAGTCCACGAAGGTGCGATTCCTGTTCCATTTGTTTTCTACAAGGAAGTACGATTCTATGTGTGTTTGACCACAAAGGCTGACGTTATGTTCGCCGTGTTCAATGGGTCTGGATTCCGCAAATTGCCACTCGTTCTTGAAGTTCTTCTCTTCACTTAAATGTTGCGAATGAAGATACAAATTTACCTCTCGCTCTCTACAAATACGTCCATGCACACGACGCATGTGATCTTGTCTTGCATTTTGTCATGTAAACGTGGCATTGCAGTACCAGCAGTCAAAGCAAGGTTTTTCATCACCATGAGCGGTCTTCATGTGTAGGGTTGAGCAGTTGTCAATACCTTATCACAAATCATACATGGAAAACGCAATGGGTTGTTCGAATGTTGCTTGCTGTCTTACACGTCGTAACATAACGTGTTTGTATCCAAAAGTTAAGTAACACTCTGGGCATTTCACTCGATTTTCTGTTGTACCGCATCTCTTTTTATGTTGAAAGAAATGGCCTTTGCTAAAACTCTACCTACAAGTAGGACAAGGTCTAGGATACGTTATCTTTTGCATCGTCGTTATTAGCACAAAGACGTAGTGAGTTGAAAAGGGAAAACTGCCTAGCACTTGTACTCAAAAGTGATCCCCAGAGATTTTCTGTATGCTTGGGTCATGTATTGTTTGTTACCATCACGTTCACTGGGCAGGTCTGGACAAGTCTTTTGTATTTACACCCAATGACGTCAACGGCTTTTGTTGTCATGGATTAATGGAATGACGTCAATCTATTGTTGTGTCCGTTAATTACATGATGACGCCAGTCGGTATTGTTCTCGTGGATCAGTATGATAACTAATTTAAATTCCATACACGGTGCTTGTAATTGTGTCATCAACCAGCTATAACTTAACCAATCAAAGAGGGCTAACATGGTGCGTGCTAAGTTACACGTCCAAGGAAAGAATGCAAAGATGGGAATATTTGTCAACACCCCAAGACATCTTGTTAAAGGCAGAGGTAACGGTTCGACTGCTTGCAATGAAACATAACACAGTGATTTCATAGGGTACCCATGACGTGTAATCCAACGTTGAAGTGCTCGTAATAAAGCATCGCTCATAGACATCAACAAACTTTCATGCCAAGCAGGGACACGTAGTTGTTGAATACACAAATCCAATTGAATTTCCACCACCGAATCGTTATTAGCTACCACACGATCCGCTAATTCTGTTAACTCCACAGAAATCACTGGGTTGTAAAGGTCATGGCAATGAGAGCTAGTCAGACGTTTGTCTTGCCAGTATGAAAATTGTCCCAAATCTTGCATAGATACTGTCTGCATTGTGTCTGCTGCTTAACACGTTCGCTAAAATCATTCTGCCTTTTTATGCCTGAAAAACGCTGAGTCAGCAACTCCATCTCACTAGGATCCAGACCCTCGCAATCTCTGTTAGAGTGGGAGGGGAGGGGTTAGGGGAAGAGAGTGTTTTTAGGGCAAGGGAGTGGGGTTAGGGCAATCTAGCTCTGTTTAAGAGATAAGTAGTCAGGTAAATCAATCACAAAGAAATAATCCTTACACACGTTTATTGAATCAATAACCTAGCGTACAAAGCTCTAGGCAAAAATGCTAACTTAAAAAGCCTTAGGAGGCCTAGTTCAAGTGTGTTGGCCTATCCAATCATAACCATAAGGTTTGCTGCTACAATCCTTTGTTTGAATCACCCGCTTTTCAAAGACAAGGCGATAATTTTTGACTTTGGGGGTTAGACAGATTTTCTTGGTGGTCCTATTGGTGTCCATATTCACGCTTACAGGTACCGCGATAGGTTGTGGTGCATTCCCAGGGTTTTTGATCGCAACTAAAATGTGACTTTTCATGGAATCAAAATTCAATAGAGCCCTGCCCTGCTCATCCTGAGTAAAACCGCGTATTTTGCATTCTGTTTCACCATTTTGTAGCATGTAAGTGTAATTTTTTGGACCCCCTGTCGCAAACTCTTGTATGGGTACGCCAGCGGTTTCGTCTTTCATCTGACCCAAAAACGGGCCTGTCTCCACTTCAGGTAAACCGTTACGCCAAAGATAAATGATGCTGTCTGTATCAAAGTATAGGACCTGCTCTTTCAGCAGCTGTAAATACTTGTACAACTCTAAGCGAGCCCATGACGTGGTGAAGCTCGCGATAAAAATGTTAGTTTTATTGCTTGGAATGACCTCTTCTACAGCTTTACTGACATCAATTTCTACTATATCATCAGTGCAAATTCGTATGTCGTGAATGTTGTTACCAACATCTTCTATTATTGCATATAGCTCTGCAGGACTTGTGACGGTAAAGGTTTGAGTCTTGTTGGGTTTCTCGCCGAATTTGCCCCAGAAGCTGAAAATACAAAGAGGTAAACAAATCAAACAATGATTCTTTGAAGATCTTTGTCCTATCTTCTCATTCTAATTCTAATTACCTGTTGAGCATAAGTTTCGCCACTTGTTTCCGTCCCCCGTTTTTGGCCACTTTTGCAGGCTCTAGCTGAACCCCTTCACGGTCATAGTAAGCATTGATGTACTCTGACTTTGCTGCCTCTGTGGTACAATTCTTCGGCCAACCCGATGCTTCAGTTTTATTTTTGAGCCATTTATTTACATAGTCTGCAAACAAACCCTCTTTGCGCTGATTTTCAGAAAAATGCCACACCTCGTGAATTTTTAGTATCTTGTAACCAAGGTCCACAGCTTTCTGCAACTCAGGTGTGCACCAGGTGCCCGTTATACAGCGTTCCTCTGCAGTGTGGGTGCAAACCACTGTACGAGTCAACCATTGTTTTTCCAATTCTTCCTTTACACATTGTGTACATAGGGGAAACATGAGTTTACCACCAATGTGGACGGGGAGTACTGGATGATACAACTGGGGTGGTGGGAGAATCTTGACTTTTGCTATGCCAAAGTAGCTGCCAATATCTTGATTTGTTGGATTGACCAAAATCTCCGGGTGACCCACTGGATACGTTTTGGTTTGTTGACGTACGGGTAAAGCGAATTGATGTCTACATAGCGAATTTCTTCTCCTGCTGCTGCAACACAATGTAAACGCACTCCATTGGTTCTACCACCAAAAAAGGTATCTCTAGGGTTCAATGGCTCAGACAGCTGAAAGGTCTTCAAAAATTCCCTGAGAGTCGGGTTTGTCTTCCTCTCAATCTCAAAATCATGCTCCCATTGCTCAATCACCGTATAGCCTGCTTGACGTAACTTCTGTGTCTTTTTACAGGTGGCTTCATAGATTTCTGAGATGGTACGATCTGGATGACAATTGTGTTTCCTGTAGCGATGGTTTGGAAAACATTTAACACACCCATGATAAAAGCAACCATGAAATTCATAGACCGTTTTGGTAGTTTCGTCATAGCCATCGACAAACAGAGCCTCGCCTTGTGTGATCACCTTTTGCTCTCCCCCGTTGCGGACATGGCGTAGTTTATTTCCTCCTAGTTTAAAATCTTCAAAACATAACCATTCTAGTGCTGCTGTACTTTGATTCACATTAGCACCACACCAGCCATTCAATAGTTCTATGGCAATGGTATCCTCGGGGATAAGATCTCTTCGCCAGAATAAATTGCATGCAGAAGCAATGGTGACACATTTTTCTATAGGATTAAACCCTGCTTCCTCTTTAAATTCTTGTATAAACTTTAGACAGGCAGCTTTCAAGACCATTACATCAGAATGGCAGTACTTGTTTAACTCCTCCCAGAGGATATATTCTTCATTTCTTGCCAATTCAGTCGCGTACCAAGTGTCAAACTCTTTTCGTTTCTTTTGCTTCATTGCTTGTGGCTGAAAATAGTGTTTTGCCGGTAGACGACCCCTGTAAGTTAAACTCTCTCTTGTATGGAACGCATGCGGAAAGAAACCTTTATGAAGCTCGACGAAATTGAATGTTTCAGGCAACTCGGCCAGTGGCATTGGGAGAAAACAAAGTGAATCTTTGAAGGTAATCATGGCGTCCAGATACCAGTAATGGAACTTCAGGGTTTTGGCGCCCGTCGTCAGCTGGTTTTCCACCTTAATACCCTTACGGTAAAGTTCCTCGATGATAAAGTTGCTATCAAAACCCTTGAGGTTGTGAAAAATTATAAATAAATCGCGCTGTTTGTCTCCCACTTCTGTTAGTTGATTCATGGCTTGAATGAACTGTTCAATGCAGGTTTCGCCACTAAAGGCATGAGAAACATTGGGTGGATCTTCTTCAGTAGCATATCGAATCAAATCTGCTATGAATAACTGCTTTCCCTTCTCTGTGGGTTCTATCAAACATTCGATGTCAGCAAACACCATGAGAGGTGGTAGCTTCTTTTCCTCGTCATCATCATCATCATCATCATCGTGTTCCTCATCATCTACCTCTTTAACACGTTGGATGTAACATTTGTGATTGTATATTTCAACAAATTCATGACAGTAACGGCAAGTGTCATGGTAGCATTTGTGTGGCTTCTTTGGATTGACTTTATAACCTTTACAGCATTTTAAACACTTTTTTAGCTTCTGACAAAGACTCACTTTTTTCTTGCCTTTTGTTTCTTTATGAGCCTTGAAACAGTCTGGACCATAGAAATCCCGCTGGCAGTCTTTACAGTGAATGGTTCTCTTTTTTCCTGGGGAAAAATCTGGGCAGCCACCATTATTTTTCTGAGAACGTGTGCGCTGACAACTACTGCAATTACGACCACTACAAGAATGGCTTGCTGTGTCATCTGTATTGAACCCTTTACAGCAATCAGGGCAGAAGTAGGATCGATTCAGAAAGGCGGCCATGCTTCGTAAGCCATTGTAATGATTGTCGTGTTTAAGCAAATAAATGACTTTGCTATACTGATCCACATTGCCTTGAAAAATACAGGCACAAGAGACGTAATCTACCACGATGATTTTGTAGCCTTGGGGTCCTAGAAACGCTTGAAATTTTTCTAGTTCGTCATAGCCACAGGGTCCCTCAGGTACAATTGCATCTTGGTGAAGCTGCTTGGCTAGGCGTTCTTGAATGGGTCTGCCATCACGTAGATTTCTATATTGTTTGTCTGGGTCTCCATCCACGTACTCTTTCATCGTTACGAGGGCACGGGCACAACATAAATCATCTGTGTTTTTGATCTTGATCATACAAGTTTTCTTTTTGTGCATCAAATCAAATGGCAATCTGTTTGGATTTTTTGAAGCTGGACCTTTACCACCTTTTTGAGGGTAGGTAATAAACGTGAGAGTTGCATTGAACCCAATCGCTGGATTCATATTTTGAGCACTGTTCATTTTACGGGCGAGTGACTCAAACATAGCAAGAACATAATCGCCACGTTTCACGAACTCTTTGACGGGAATCCCATATTTTACGTGAGATAAAAATCCTGAATTCACAGTGCCATTGGAATGTTCCTTTGAGGTTAAAGTGAGATGGACCTTAGTTGAATCCGGCAATTTTTCCTTTAAGATCATATCTCTTACCGCTTCAAAGAGGGACTCCGACAACCCATCTCCCAAAGATTCCTCTTCGGTGGCTTTACGTAGCTGATCAAACGTGACGGAAAATTGCTCTTTTTTGACTGCTCCCTTTAAACCTTGCCGTTTGTATGGTAGAAACGTGAGATTGGCTTTGAACAAAGGATTCTCAGACAGTTCCAAACGGTTGGCTCTCTCTACCAAAAAATCATCCAGGCCGTCGTCCATGAGGTGAGACATATCAACATCATCTTCATAGTCTAATTTTCTTTTGACTGCCTGTGGCTCTTCTTTTTTGACAGGGTTTAGGTCCTTCTTCTTACTGTCAAGGTCTTTTGTCATGCGTCTAGTAGTCCCAGCCCCACCTGTCTGACTTTCAATTGATAAATGGGGTACTTTGTCTGCATGTAATAACTCCATCCTCGCTAATTCACTGCTTTCTTCTGCTTTTCTCTTAGCTTTTTCAGAATGGAAGTGTTTGTTATGTTTTGACAGATCATCTTTTCTTTTAAAAGTTGATTCACAATACGGGCATGGGATAGGGACTGTTGTCTTCCCGCAATATTTCCTATGACGTGAATAGGAACTTCTATTCTTGAGTTTCTTTCCGCAGGTAGGGCATGGTCTTGGATAAGTAAAAACCATTATGGATGAGTTCCGCTCACTACAAATGATGTGGGGTTGAATGAAAAAATGAGAGTTGCTAGCGGTCTTTTATACCTACTCTTGTCAAAAGAATGACGTCATGATCTAAAAATAGAAACAAATTCTGCTGAGTCAGCAAATCCTTGTGTGAAAACGTGCAAGTTGTCATGACCCTAGAGATTGGACCTTGGACTCTACGGATTGTTAGGTTGAGACATTGAACTCAACCGATGTAGCGCTCAACACGGCCCTCGACTGATTAGGGTTAGGAAAATGCCTTCGATTTGTTTGGGTTAAACACTGCCCTCGACTGATTAGGGTTAGAAAAGCGTCTTCGATTTGTTAGGGTTAAACACTGCCCTCAGCTGATTAGGGTTAGAAAAACGCCTTCGATTTGTTAGGGTTAAACACTGCCCTCGACTGATTAGGGTTAGAAAAATGCCTTCGATTTGTTAGGGTTAAAAACTGCCCTCGACTGATTAGGGTTAGAAAAATGCCTTCGATTTGTTAGGGTTAAACACTGCCCTCGACTGATTAGGGTTAAACACTGCCCTCGACTGATTAGGGTAAGACCCTCCGCCCAAAATTTCTTCATGGCCTTTTCCTTAGCAACAACTAGCGTTCTTAGTTACAGATGTTGCCTTTAGGGTGTCCGCTGTATACCGTCATCACTCAAAAATTTAGAAGGCTTTGTATGGCGACCAACCTCATTTGCATAACAATAGTGCGTAAACAGACCTGTACTACTGCTAGTTTCGAAGTGCGCAAATAAGGTATTTTTATGGTTAATCCTACACACTTTTGGTAACATTTTCTTAACATCTTTTTTTAAGCTTATTTCGCTAAGTTTAAATTTTGGGCTACCCCCATCCAAGAAACGTCAAAAGAACCTTTAATTACATTTGATTAGTGGCATAATATCTTAAAAATATGGTCCAGATTTTTTTTAGAGAGTTTTTAAGCGCGCAAACATAAAAAAATGTTGATGTTTAATCCGAACCTTTTTTTTGTAACCTTTTAAATCAAACTTTGATTGGGCTTACTAAACCAGGTAGAAATTTTGGGTTGGGCGCATCCCGGAAAAGCAGAAAACACCTTTAATGACATTGAAATAGTTGAAGAAGATATCCAGGATGTGGTCAAGCCAGTCTTTAGACAGTTTCGAAGTGCGCAAATAAGGTATTTTTATGATTAATCCTACACACTTTTGGTAACATTTTCTTAACATCTTTTTTTAAGCTTATTTCGCTAAGTTTAAATTTTGGGCTACCCGCATCCAAGAAACGCCCAAAGAACCTTTAATTACATTTGATTAGTGGCATAATATCTTAAAAATATCGTCCAGATTTTTTTTAGAGAGTTTTTAAGCGCGCAAACATAAAAAAATGTTCATGTTTAATCCGAACCTTTTTTTTCTAACCTTTTAAATCAAACTTTGATTGGGCTTACTAAAGCAGGTAGAAATTTTGGGTTGGGCGCATCACGGAAAAGCAGAAGACACCTTCAATGACATTGAAATAGTTGAAGAATATATCCAGGATGTGGTCAAGCCAGTCTTTAGACAGTTTCGAAGTGCGCAAATAGGGTATTTTTATGATTAATCCTACACACTTTTGGTAACATTTTCTTAACATCTTTTTTTAAGCTTATTTCGCTAAGTTTAAATTTTGGGCTACCCGCATCCAAGAAAAGCCCAAAGAACCTTTAATTACATTTGATTAGTGGCATAATATCTTAAAAATATGGTCCAGATTTTTTTTAGAGAGTTTTTAAGCGCGCAAACATAAAAAAATGTTCATGTTTAATCCGAATTTTTTTTTTGTAACCTTTTAAATCAAACTTTGATTGGGCTTACTAAACCAGGTAGAAATTTTGGGTTGGGCGCATCACGGAAAAGCAGAAAACACCTTTAATAACATTGAAATAGTTGAAGAATAGATCCAGGATGTGGTCAAGCCAGTCTTTAGACAGTTTCGAAGTGCGCAAATAAGGTATTTTTATAATTAATCCCACACACTTTTGGTAACATTTTCTTAACATCTTTTTTTAAGCTTATTTCGCTAAGTTTAAATTTTGGGCTACCCGCATCCAAGAAACGCCCAAAGAACCTTTAATTACATTTGATTAGTGGCATAATATCTTAAAAATATGGTCCAGATTTTTTTTAGAGAGTTTTTAAGCGCGCAAACATAAAAAAATGTTCATGTTTAATCTGAACCTTTTTTTTGTAACCTTTTAAATCAAACTTTGATTGGGCTTACTAAAGCAGGTAGAAATTTTGGGTTGGGCGCTTCCCGGAAACTTAGCGAAATAAGCTTAAAAAAAGATGTTAAGAAAATGTTACCAAAAGTGTGTAGGATTAATCATAAAAATACCTTATTTGCGCACTTCGAAACTGTCTAAAGACTGGCTTGACGACATCCTGGATATCTTCTTCAACTATTTCAATGTCATTAAAGGTGTTTTCTGCTTTTCCGGGACACGCCCAACCCAAAATTTCTACCTGGTTTATTAAGCCTAATCAAAGTTTGATTTAAAAGGTTACAAAAAAAAGGTTCGGATTAGACATGAACATTTTTTTTATGTTTGCGCGCTTAAAAACTCTCTAAAAAAAATCCGGACGATATTTTTAAGATATTATGCCACTAATCAAATGTAATTAAAGGTTCTTTGGGCGTTTCTTGGATGCGGGTAGCCCAAAATTTAAACTTAGCGTAATAAGCTTAAAAAAAGATGTTAAGAAAATGTTACCAAAAGTGTGTAGGATTAATCATAAAAATACCTTATTTGCGCACTTCGAAACTGTCTAAAGACTGGCTTGACGACATCCTGGATATCTTCTTCAACTATTTCAATGTCATTAAAGGTGTTTTCTGCTTTTCCGGGACGCGCCCAACCCAAAATTTCTACCTGGTTTAGTAAGCCCAATCAAAGTTTGATTTAAAAGGTTAGAAAAAAAAGGTTCGGATTAAACATGAACATTTTTTTATGTTTGCGCGCTTAAAAACTCTCTAAAAAAAATCTGCACGATATTTTTAAGATATTATGCCACTAATCAAATGTAATTAAAGGTTCTTTGGGCGTTTCTTGGATGCGGGTAGCCCAAAATTTAAACTTAGCGAAATAAGCTTAAAAAAAGATGTTAAGAAAATGTTACCAAAAGTGTGTAGGATTAATCATAAAAATACCTTATTTGCGCACTTCGAAACTGTCTAAAGACTGGCTTGACGACATCCTGGATATCTTCTTCAACTATTTCAATGTCATTAAAGGTGTTTTCTGCTTTTCCGGGACGCGCCCAACCCAAAATTTCTACCTGGTTTAGTAAGCCCAATCAAAGTTTGATTTAAAAGGTTAGAAAAAAAAGGTTCGGATTAAACATGAACATTTTTTTATGTTTGCGCGCTTAAAACCTCTCTAAAACAATTCTGGACGATATTTTTAAGATATTATGCCACTAATCAAATGTAATTAAAGGTTCTTTGGGCGTTTCTTGGATGCGGGTAGCCCAAAATTTAAACTTAGCGAAATAAGCTTAAAAAAAGATGTTAAGAAAATGTTACCAAAAGTGTGTAGGATTAATCATAAAAATACCTTATTTGCGCACTTCGAAACTGTCTAAAGACTGGCTTGACGACATCCTGGATATCTTCTTCAACTATTTCAATGTCATTAAAGGTGTTTTCTGCTTTTCCGGGACACGCCCAACCCAAAATTTCTACCTGGTTTATTAAGCCTAATCAAAGTTTGATTTAAAAGGTTACAAAAAAAAGGTTCGGATTAGACATGAACATTTTTTTTATGTTTGCGCGCTTAAAAACTCTCTAAAAAAAATCCGGACGATATTTTTAAGATATTATGCCACTAATCAAATGTAATTAAAGGTTCTTTGGGCGTTTCTTGGATGCGGGTAGCCCAAAATTTAAACTTAGCGAAATAAGCTTAAAAAAAGATGTTAAGAAAATGTTACCAAAAGTGTGTAGGATTAATCATAAAAATACCTTATTTGCGCACTTCGAAACTGTCTAAAGACTGGCTTGACGACATCCTGGATATCTTCTTCAACTATTTCAATGTCATTAAAGGTGTTTTCTGCTTTTCCGGGACGCGCCCAACCCAAAATTTCTACCTGGTTTAGTAAGCCCAATCAAAGTTTGATTTAAAAGGTTACAAAAAAAAGGTTCGGATTAAACATGAACATTTTTTTATGTTTGCGCGCTTAAAAACTCTCTAAAAAAAATCTGCACGATATTTTTAAGATATTATGCCACTAATCAAATGTAATTAAAGGTTCTTTGGGCGTTTCTTGGATGCGGGTAGCCCAAAATTTAAACTTAGCGAAATAAGCTTAAAAAAAGATGTTAAGAAAATGTTACCAAAAGTGTGTAGGATTAATCATAAAAATACCTTATTTGCGCACTTCGAAACTGTCTAAAGACTGGCTTGACGACATCCTGGATATATTCTTCAACAATTTCAATGTCATTAAATCAAACTTTGTTTGGGCTTACTAAACCAGGTAGAAATTTTGGGTTGGGCGCATCACGGAAAAGCAGAAAACACCTTTAATGACATTGAAATAGTTGAAGAAGATATCCAGGATGTGGTCAAGCCAGTCTTTAGACAGTTTCGAAGTGCGCAAATAAGGTATTTTTATGATTAATCCTACACACTTTTGGTAACATTTTCTTAACATCTTTTTTTAAGCTTATTTCGCTAAGTTTAAATTTTGGGCTACCCGCATCCAAGAAACGCCAAAAAGAACCTTTAATTACATTTGATTAGTGGCATAATATCTTAAAAATATGGTCCAGGTTTTTTTTAGAGAGTTTTTAAGCGCGCAAACATAAAAAAATGTTCATATTTATTCCGAACCTTTCTTTTCTAACCTTTTAAATCAAACTTTGATTGGGCTTACTAAACCAGGTAGAAATTTTGGGTTGGGCGCATCACGGAAAAGCAGAAAACACCTTCAATGACATTGACATAGTTGTAGAATATATCCAGGATGTGGTCAAGCGAGTCTTTAGACAGTTTCGAAGTGCGCAAATAAGGTATTTTTATGATTAATCCTACACACTTTTGGTAACATTTTCTTAACATCTTTTTTTAAGCTTATTTCGCTAAGTTTAAATTTTGGGCTACCCGCATCCAAGAAACGCCAAAAAGAACCTTTAATTACATTTGATTAGTGGCATAATATCTTAAAAATATGGTCCAGGTTTTTTTTAGAGAGTTTTTAAGCGCGCAAACATAAAAAAATGTTCATATTTATTCCGAACCTTTCTTTTCTAACCTTTTAAATCAAACTTTGATTGGGCTTACTAAACCAGGTAGAAATTTTGGGTTGGGCGCATCACGGAAAAGCAGAAAACACCTTCAATGACATTGACATAGTTGTAGAATATATCCAGGATGTGGTCAAGCGAGTCTTTAGACAGTTTCGAAGTGCGCAAATAAGGTATTTTTATGATTAATCCTACACACTTTTGGTAACATTTTCTTAACATCTTTTTTTAAGCTTATTTCGCTAAGTTTAAATTTTGGGCTACCCGCATCCAAGAAACGCCCAAAGAACCTTAAATTACATTTAATTAGTGGCATAATATCTTAAAAATATGGTCCAGATTTTTTTTAGAGAGTTTTTAAGCGCGCAAACATAAAAAAATGTTCATGTTTAATCCGAACCTTTTTTTTCTAACCTTTTAAATCAAACTCTGATTGGGCTTACTAAACCAGGTAGAAATTTTGGGTTGGGCGCATCACGGAAAAGCAGAAAACACCTTCAATGACATTGAAATAGTTAAAGAAGATATCCAGGATGTGGTCAAGCCAGTCTTTAGACAGTTTCGAAGTGCGCAAATAAGGTATTTTTATGATTAATCCTACACACTTTTGGTAACATTTTCTTAACATCTTTTTTTAAGCTTATTTCGCTAAGTTTAAATTTTGGGCTACCCGCATCCAAGAAACGCCCAAAGAACCTTTAATTACATTTGATTAGTGGCATAATATCTTAAAAATATCGTGCAGATTTTTTTTAGAGAGTTTTTAAGCGCGCAAACATAAAAAAATGTTCATGTTTAATCCCAACCTTTTTTTTGTAACCTTTTAAATCAAACTTTGATTGGGCTTACTAAACCAGGTAGAAATTTTGGGTTGGGCGCGTCCCGGAAAAGCAGAAAACACCTTTAATGACATTGAAATAGTTGAAGAAGATATCCAGGATGTCGTCAAGCCAGTCTTTAGACAGTTTCGAAGTGCGCAAATAAGGTATTTTTATGATTAATCCTACACACTTTTGGTAACATTTTCTTAACATCTTTTTTTAAGCTTATTTCGCTAAGTTTAAATTTTGGGCTACCCGCATCCAACAAAAGCCCAAAGAACCTTTAATTACATTTGATTAGTGGCATAATATCTTAAAAATATCGTGCAGATTTGTTTTAGAGAGTTTTTAAGCGCGCAAACATAAAAAAATGTTCATGTTTAATCCGAACCTTTTTTTTGTAACCTTTTAAATCAAACTTTGATTGGGCTTACTAAACCAGGTAGAAATTTTGGGTTGGGCGCGTCCCGGAAAAGCAGAAAACACCTTTAATGACATTGAAATAGTTGAAGAATATATCCAGGATGTCGTCAAGCCAGTCTTTAGACAGTTTCGAAGTGCGCAAATAAGGTATTTTTATGATTAATCCTACACACTTTTGGTAACATTTTCTTAACATCTTTTTTTAAGCTTATTTCGCTAAGTTTAAATTTTGGGCTACCCGCATCCAAGAAACGCCCAAAGAACTTTTAATTACATTTGATTAGTGGCATAATATCTTAAAAATATCGTCGAGATTTTTTTTAGAGAGTTTTTAAGCGCGCAAACATAAAAAATTGTTCATGTTTAATCCGAACCTTTTTTTTGTAACCTTTTAAATCAAACTTTGATCGGGCTTACTAAACCAGGTAGAAATTTTGGGTTGGGCGCGTCCCGGAAAAGCAGAAAACACCTTTAATGACATTGAAATAGTTGAAGAATATATCCAGGATGTCGTCAGACCAGTCTTTAGACAGTTTCAAAGTGCGCAAATAAGGTATTTTTATGATTAATCCTACACACTTTTGGTAACATTTTCTTAACATCTTTTTTTAAGCTTATTTCGCTAAGTTTAAATTTTGGGCTACCCGCATCCAAGAAACGCCCAAAGAACCTTTAATTACATTTGATTAGTTGCATAATATCTTAAAAATATCGTGCAGATTTTTTTTAGAGAGTTTTTAAGCGCGCAAACATAAAAAAATGTTCATGTTTAATCCGAACCTTTTTTTTGTAACCTTTTAAATCAAACTTTGATTGGGCTTACTAAACCAGGTAGAAATTTTGGGTTGGGCGCGTCCCGGAAAAGCAGAAAACACCTTTAATGACATTGAAATAGTTGAAGAAGATATCCAGGATGTCGTCAAGCCAGTCTTTAGACAGTTTCGAAGAGCGCAAATAAGGTATTTTTATGATTAATCCTATACACTTTTGGTAACATTTTCTTAACATCTTTTTTTAAGCTTATTTCGCTAAGTTTAAATTTTGGGCTACCCGCATCCAAGAAACGCCCAAAGAACCTTTAATTACATTTGATTAGTGGCATAATATCTTAAAAATATCGTGCAGATTTTTTTTAGAGAGTTTTTAAGCGCGCAAACATAAAAAAATGTTCATGTTTAATCCGAACCTTTTTTTTGTAACCTTTTAAATCAAACTTTGATTGGGCTTACTAAACCAGGTAGAAATTTTGGGTTGGGCGCGTCCCGGAAAAGCAGAAAACACCTTTAATGACATTGAAATAGTTGAAGAATATATCCAGGATGTCGTCAAGCCAGTGTTTAGACAGTTTCGAAGTGCGCAAATAAGGTATTTTTATGATTAATCCTACACACTTTTGGTAACATTTTCTTAACATCTTTTTTTAAGCTTATTTCGCTGAGTTTAAATTTTAGGTTACCCGCATCCAAGAAACGCCCAAAGAACTTTTAATTACATTTGATTAGTGGCATAATATCTTAAAAATATCGTCGAGATTTTTTTTAGAGAGTTTTTAAGCGCGCAAACATAAAAAAATGTTCATGTTTAATCCGAACCTTTTTTTTGTAACCTTTTAAATCAAACTTTGATTGGGCTTACTAAACCAGGTAGAAATTTTGGGTTGGGCGCGTCCCGGAAAAGCAGAAAACACCTTTAATGACATTGAAATAGTTGAAGAAGATATCCAGGATGTCGTCAAGCCAGTCTTTAGACAGTTTCGAAGTGCGCAAATAAGGTATTTTTATGATTAATCCTACACACTTTTGGTAACATTTTCTTAACATCTTTTTATTAAGCTTATTTCGCTAAGTTTAAATTTTGGGCTACCCGCATTTAAGAAACGCCCAAAGAACCTTTAATTACATTTGATTAGTGGCATAATATCTTAAAAATATCGTCCAGATTTTTTTTAGAGAGTTTTTAAGCGCGCAAACATAAAAAAATGTTCATGTTTAATCCGAACCTTTTTTTTGTAACCTTTTAAATCAAACTTTGATCGGGCCTACTAAACCAGGTAGAAATTTTGGGTTGGGCGCGTCCCGGAAAAGCAGAAAACACCTTTAATGACATTGAAATAGTTGAAGAATATATCCAGGATGTCGTCAGACCAGTCCTTAGACAGTTTCAAAGTGCGCAAATAAGGTATTTTTATGATTAATCCTACACACTTTTGGTAACATTTTCTTAACATCTTTTTTTAAGCTTATTTCGCTAAGTTTAAATTTTGGGCTACCCGCATCCAAGAAACGCCCAAAGAACCTTTAATTACATTTGATTAGTTGCATAATATCTTAAAAATATCGTGCAGATTTTTTTTAGAGAGTTTTTAAGCGCGCAAACATAAAAAAATGTTCATGTTTAATCCGAACCTTTTTTTTGTAACCTTTTAAATCAAACTTTGATTGGGCTTACTAAACCAGGTAGAAATTTTGGGTTGGGCGCGTCCCGGAAAAGCAGAAAACACCTTTAATGACATTGAAATAGTTGAAGAAGATATCCAGGATGTCGTCAAGCCAGTCTTTAGACAGTTTCGAAGTGCGCAAATAAGGTATTTTTATGATTAATCCTACACACTTTTGGTAACATTTTCTTAACATCTTTTTTTAAGCTTATTTCGCTAAGTTTAAATTTTGGGCTACCCGCATCCAAGAAACGCCCAAAGAACCTTTAATTACATTTGATTAGTGGCATAATATCTTAAAAATATCGTGCAGATTTTTTTTAGAGAGTTTTTAAGCGCGCAAACATAAAAAAATGTTCATGTTTAATCCGAACCTTTTTTTTGTAACCTTTTACATCAAACTTTGATTGGGCTTACTAAACCAGGTAGAAATTTTGGGTTGGGCGCGTCCCGGAAAAGCAGAAAACACCTTTAATGACATTGAAATAGTTGAAGAATATATCCAGGATGTCGTCAAGCCAGTCTTTAGACAGTTTCGAAGTGCGCAAATAAGGTATTTTTATGATTAATCCTACACACTTTTGGTAACATTTTCTTAACATCTTTTTTTAAGCTTATTTCGCTGAGTTTAAATTTTAGGTTACCCGCATCCAAGAAACGCCCAAAGAACTTTTAATTACATTTGATTAGTGGCATAATATCTTAAAAATATCGTCGAGATTTTTTTTAGAGAGTTTTTAAGCGCGCAAACATAAAAAAATGTTCATGTTTAATCCGAACCTTTTTTTTGTAACCTTTTAAATCAAACTTTGATTGGGCTTACTAAACCAGGTAGAAATTTTGGGTTGGGCGCGTCCCGGAAAAGCAGAAAACACCTTTAATGACATTGAAATAGTTGAAGAAGATATCCAGGATGTCGTCAAGCCAGTCTTTAGACAGTTTCGAAGTTGGCAAATAAGGTATTTTTATGATTAATCCTACACACTTTTGGTAACATTTTCTTAACATCTTTTTATTAAGCTTATTTCGCTAAGTTTAAATTTTGGGCTACCCGCATTTAAGAAACGCCCAAAGAACCTTTAATTACATTTGATTACTGGCATAATATCTTAAAAATATCGTGCAGATTTTTTTTAGAGAGTTTTTAAGCGCGCAAACATAAAAAAATGTTCATGTTTAAACCCAACCTTTTTTTTCTAACCTTTTAAATCAAACTTTGATTGGGCTTACTAAACCAGGTAGAAATTTTGGGTTGGGCGCGTCCCGGAAAAGCAGAAAACACCTTTAATGACATTGAAATAGTTGAAGAAGATATCCAGGATGTCGTCAAGCCAGTCTTTAGACAGTTTCGAAGTGCGCAAATAAGGTATTTTTATGATTAATCCTACACACTTTTGGTAACATTTTCTTAACATCTTTTTTTAACTTATTTCGCTAAGTTTAAATTTTGGGCTACCCGCATCCAAGAAACGCCCAAAGAACCTTTAATTACATTTGATTAGTGGCATGATATCTTAAAAATATCGTGCAGATTTTTTTTAGAGAGTTTTTAAGCGCGCAAACATAAAAAAATGTTCATGTTTAATCCGAACCTTTTTTTTGTAACCTTTTAAATCAAACTTTGATTGGGCTTACTAAACCAGGTAGAAATTTTGGGTTGGGCGCGTCCCGGAAAAGCAGAAAACACCCTTAATGACATTGAAATAGTTGAAGAAGATATCCAGGATGTCGTCAAGCCAGTCTTTAGACAGTTTCGAAGTGCGCAAATAAGGTATTTTTATGATTAATCCTACACACTTTTGGTAACATTTTCTTAACATCTTTTTTTAAGCTTATTTCGCTAAGTTTAAATTTTGGGCTACCCGCATCCAAGAAACGCCCAAAGAACTTTTAATTACATTTGATTAGTGGCATAATATCTTAAAAATATCGTGCAGATTTTTTTTAGAGAGTTTTTAAGCGCGCAAACATAAAAAAATGTTCATGTTTAATCCGAACCTTTTTTTTGTAACCTTTTAAATCAAACTTTGATTGGGCTTACTAAACCAGGTAGAAATTTTGGGTTGGGCGCGTCCCGGAAAAGCAGAAAACACCTTTAATGACATTGAAATAGTTGAAGAATATATCCAGGATGTCGTCAGACCAGTCTTTAGACAGTTTCAAAGTGCGCAAATAAGGTATTTTTATGATTAATCCTACACACTTTTGGTAACATTTTCTTAACATCTTTGTTTAAGCTTATTTCGCTAAGTTTAAATTTTGGGCTACCCGCATCCAAGAAACGCCCAAAGAACCTTTAATTACATTTGATTAGTGGCATAATATCTTAAAAATATCGTGCAGATTTTTTTTAGAGAGTTTTTAAGCGCGCAAACATAAAAAAATGTTCATGTTTAATCCGAACCTTTTTTTTTGTAACCTTTTAAATCAAACTTTGATTGGGCTTACTAAACCAGGTAGAAATTTTGGGTTGGGCGCGTCCCGGAAAAGCAGAAAACACCTTTAATGACATTGAAATAGTTGAAGAAGATATCCAGGATGTCGTCAAGCCAGTCTTTAGACAGTTTCGAAGTGCGCAAATAAGGTATTTTTATGATTAATCCTACACACTTTTGGTAACATTTTCTTAACATCTTTTTTTAAGCTTATTTCGCTAAGTTTAAATTTTGGGCTACCCGCATCCAAGAAACGCCCAAAGAACCTTTAATTACATTTGATTAGTGGCATAATATCTTAAAAATATCGTGCAGATTTTTTTTAGAGAGTTTTTAAGCGCGCAAACATAAAAAAATGGTCATGTTTAATCCGAACCTTTTTTTTGTAACCTTTTAAATCAAACTTTGATTGGGCTTACTAAACCAGGTAGAAATTTTGGGTTGGGCGCGTCCCGGAAAAGCAGAAAACACCTTTAATGACATTGAAATAGTTGAAGAATATATCCAGGATGTCGTCAAGCCAGTCTTTACACAGTTTCGAAGTGCGCAAATAAGGCATTTTTATGATTAATCCTACACACTTTTGGTAACATTTTCTTAACACCTTTTTTTAAGCTTATTTCGCTAAGTTTAAATTTTGGGCTACCCGCATCCAAGAAACGCCCAAAGAACTTTTAATTACATTTGATTAGTGGCATAATATCTTAAAAATATCGTCGAGATTTTTTTTAGAGAGTTTTTAAGCGCGCAAACATAAAAAAATGTTCATGTTTAATCCGAACCTTTTTTTTGTAACCTTTTAAATCAAACTTTGATTGGGCTTACTAAACCAGGTAGAAATTTTGGGTTGGGCGCGTCCCGGAAAAGCAGAAAACACCTTTAATGACATTGAAATAGTTGAAGAAGATATCCAGGATGTCGTCAAGCCAGTCTTTAGACAGTTTCGAAGTGCGCAAATAAGGTATTTTTATGATTAATCCTACACACTTTTGGTAACATTTTCTTAACATCTTTTTTTAAGCTTATTTCGCTAAGTTTAAATTTTGGGCTACCCGCATCCAAGAAACGCCCAAAGAACCTTTAATTACATTTGATTAGTGGCATAATATCTTAAAAATATCGTGCAGATTTTTTTTAGAGAGTTTTTAAGCGCGCAAACATAAAAAAATGTTCATGTTTAATCCGAACCTTTTTTTTGTAACCTTTTAAATCAAACTTTGATTGGGCTTACTAAACCAGGTAGAAATTTTGGGTTGGGCGCGTCCCGGAAAAGCAGAAAACACCTTTAATGACATTGAAATAGTTGAAGAATATATCCAGGATGTCGTCAAGCCAGTCTTTAGACAGTTTCGAAGTGCGCAAATAAGGTATTTTTATGATTAATCCTACACACTTTTGGTAACATTTTCTTAACATCTTTTTTTAAGCTTATTTCGCTAAGTTTAAATTTTGGGCTACCCGCATCCAAGAAACGCCCAAAGAACCTTTAATTACATTTGATTAGTTGCATAATATCTTAAAAATATCGTGCAGATTTTTTTTAGAGAGTTTTTAAGCGCGCAAACATAAAAAAATGTTCATGTTTAATCCGAGCCTTTTTTATTAACGTCTTAGGGGAAACTCTGATTGGGCTTATTAAAGTAAGTAAGTGTTACCAAAAGTGTGTAGGATGAATCATAAAAATTTCGCTTTTGCGCTCTTGAAAACTATCCAAAAACAAGCTGGGCGGAATTCTGGACGTATTTTGCGACTATTTAACTGCAATGAAAGGGTGTTTTTTGCTATTGCGGGATGCGCAAAAGCCAAAATTTCTACTTACTTTAGTAAGCCCAATCAGAGTTTGCCCTAAAACGTTAAAAAAAAAGGTTCGGATTAAACATGAAACTTTATTGTTTGCGCGCCTAAAAATTCTCTAAAAACAAGCTTGACGACATTTGAAATATATTCTGCAACTAATCAAGTGTAATGAAAGGTTTTTTTGGCGTTTCTTGGATGCGCAGAGCCTAAAATTTAAACATAGCGAAATAAGCTTCGAAAAAGGATTTGAAGAAAATGTTACCAAAAGTGTGTAGGATGAATCATAAAAATTTCGTGTTTGCGCTCTTGGAAACTATCCAAAAACAAGCTGGGCGGAATTCTGGACGTATTTTCCGACTATTTAACTTCAATGAAAGGGTGTTTTTTGCTAATGCGGGATGCGCAAAAGCCAAAATTTCTACTTACTTTAGTAAGCCCAGTCATAGTTTGCCCTAAAACGTTAAAAAAAAAGGTTCGGATTAAACATGAAACTTTTTTGTTTGCGCGCCTAAAAATTCTCTAAAAACAAGCTTGACGACATTTGAAATATATTCTGCAACTAATCAAGTGTAATGAAAGGTTCTTTTGGCGTTTCTTGGATGCGCAGAGCCTAAAATTTAAACATAGCGAAATAAGCTTCGAAAAAGGATTTGAAGAAAATGTTACCAAAAGTGTGTAGGATGAATCATAAAAATTTCGTGTTTGCGCTCTTGAAAACTATCCAAAAACAAGCTGGGCGGAATTCTGGACGTATTTTGCGACTATGTAACTGCAATGAAAGGGTGTTTTTTGCTATTGCGGGATGCGCAAAAGCGAAAATTTCTACTTACTTTAGTAAGCCCAATCAGAGTTTGCTCTAAAACGTTAAAAAAAAAGGTTCGGATTAAACATGAAACTTTTTTGTTTGCGCGCCTAAAAATTCTCTAAAAACAAGCTTGACGACATTTGAAATATATTCTGCAACTAATCAAGTGTAATGAAAGGTTCTTTTGGCGTTTCTTGGATGCGCAGAGCCTAAAATTTAAACATAGCGAAATAAGCTTCGAAAAAGGATTTGAAGAAAATGTTACCAAAAGTGTGTAGGATGAATCATAAAAATTTCGTGTTTGCGCTCTTGGAAACTATCCAAAAACAAGCTGGGCGGAATTCTGGACGTATTTTGCGACTATTTAACTGCAATGATAGGGTGTTTTTTGCTATTGCGAGATGCGCAAAAGCCAAAATTTCTACTTACTTTAGTAAGCCCAATTAGAGGTTGCCCTAAAACGTTAAAAAAAAAGGTTCGGATTAAACATGAAACTTTTTTGTTTGCGCGCCTAAAAATTCTCTAAAAACAAGCTTGACGACATTTGAAATATATTCTGCAACTAATCAAGTGTAATGAAAGGTTCTTTTGGCGTTTCTTGGATGCGCAGAGACTAAAATTTAAACATAGCGAAATAAGCTTCGAAAAAGGATTTGAAGAAAATGTTACCAAAAGTGTGTAGGATGAATCATAAAAATTTCGTGTTTGCGCTCTTGAAAACTATCCAAAAACAAGCTGGGCGGAATTCTGGACGTATTTTGCGACTATTTAACTGCAATGATAGGGTGTTTTTTGCTATTGCGGGATTCGCAAAAGCCAAAATTTCTACTTACTTTAGTAAGACCAATCAGAGTTTGCCCTAAAACGTTAAAAAAAAAAGGTTCCGATTAAACATGAAACTTTTTTGTTTGCGCGCCTAAAAATTTTCTAAAAACAAGCTTGACGAAATTTGAAATATATTCTGCAACTAATCAAGTGTAATGAAAGGTTCTTTTGGCGTTTCTTGGATGCGCAGAGACTAAAATTTAAACATAGCGAAATAAGCTTCGAAAAAGGATTTGAAGAAAATGTTACCAAAAGTGTGTAGGATGAATCATAAAAATTTCGTGTTTGCGCTCTTGAAAACTATCCAAAAACAAGCTGGGCGGAATTCTGGACGTATTTTGCGACTATTTAACTGCAATGAAAGGGTGTTTTTTGCTATTGCGGGATGCGCAAAAGCCAAAATTTCTACTTACTTTAGTAAGCCCAATCAGAGTTTGCCCTAAAACGTTAAAAAAAAAAGGTTCGGATTAAACATGAAACTTTTTTTGTTTGCGCGCCTAAAAATTCTCTAAAAACAAGCTTGACGACATTTGAAATATATTCTGCAACTAATCAAGTGTAATGAAAGGTTCTTTTGGCGTTTCTTGGATGCGCAGAGCCTAAAATTTAAACATAGCGAAATAAGCTTCGAAAAAGGATTTGAAGAAAATGTTACCAAAAGTGTGTAGGATGAATCATAAAAATTTCGTGTTTGCGCTCTTGAAAACTATCCAAAAACAAGCTGGGCGGAATTCTGGACGTATTTTGCGACTATTTAACTGCAATGATTGGGTGTTTTTTTCTATTGCGGGATGCGCAAAAGCCAAAATTTCTACTTACTTTAGTAAGCCCAATCAGAGTTTGCCCTAAAACGTTAAAAAAAAAAAGGTTCGGATTAAACATGAAACTTTTTTGTTTGCGCGCCTAAAAATTCTCTAAAAACAAGCTTGACGACATTTGAAATATATTCTGCAACTAATCAAGTGTAATGAAAGGTTCTTTTGGCGTTTCTTGGATGCGCAGAGCCTAAAATTTAAACATAGCGAAATAAGCTTCGAAAAAGGATTTGAAGAAAATGTTACCAAAAGTGTGTAGGATGAATCATAAAAATTTCGTGTTTGCGCTCTTGAAAACTATCCAAAAACAAGCTGGGCGGAATTCTGGACGTATTTTGCGACTATTTAACTGCAATGATTGGGTGTTTTTTGCTATTGCGGGATGCGCAAAAGCCAAAATTTCTACTTACTTTAGTAAGCCCAATCAGAGTTTGCCCTAAAACGTTAAAAAAAAAAAGGTTCGGATTAAACATGAAACTTTTTTGTTTGCGCGCCTAAAAATTCTCTAAAAACAAGCTTGACGACATTTGAAATATATTCTGCAACTAATCAAGTGTAATGAAAGGTTCTTTTGGCGTTTCTTGGATGCGCAGAGCCTAAAATTTAAACATAGCGAAATAAGCTTCGAAAAAGGATTTGAAGAAAATGTTACCAAAAGTGTGTAGGATGAATCATAAAAATTTCGTGTTTGCGCTCTTGAAAACTATCCAAAAACAAGCTGGGCGGAATTCTGGACGTATTTTGCGACTATTTAACTGCAATGATTGGGTGTTTTTTGCTATTGCGGGATGCGCAAAAGCCAAAATTTCTACTTACTTTAGTAAGCCCAGTCATAGTTTGCCCTAAAACGTTAAAAAAAAAGGTTCGGATTAAACATGAAACTTTTTTGTTTGCGCGCCTAAAAATTCTCTAAAAACAAGCTTGACGACATTTGAAATATATTCTGCAACTAATCAAGTGTAATGAAAGGTTCTTTTGGCGTTTCTTGGATGCGCAGAGCCTAAAATTTAAACATAGCGAAATAAGCTTCGAAAAAGGATTTGAAGAAAATGTTACCAAAAGTGTGTAGGATGAATCATAAAAATTTCGTGTTTGCGCTCTTGAAAACTATCCAAAAACAAGCTGGGCGGAATTCTGGACGTATTTTGCGACTATTTAACTGCAATGATTGGGTGTTTTTTGCTATTGCGGGATGCGCAAAAGCCAAAATTTCTACTTACTTTAGTAAGCCCAATCAGAGTTTGCCCTAAAACGTTAAAAAAAAAAAGGTTCGGATTAAACATGAAACTTTTTTGTTTGCGCGCCTAAAAATTCTCTAAAAACAAGCTTGACGACATTTGAAATATATTCTGCAACTAATCAAGTGTAATGAAAGGTTCTTTTGGCGTTTCTTGGATGCGCAGAGCCTAAAATTTAAACATAGCGAAATAAGCTTCGAAAAAGGATTTGAAGAAAATGTTACCAAAAGTGTGTAGGATGAATCATAAAAATTTCGTGTTTGCGCTCTTGAAAACTATCCAAAAACAAGATGGGCGGAATTCTGGACGTATTTTGCGACTATTTAACTGCAATGATAGGGTGTTTTTTTCTATTGCGGGATGCGCAAAAGCCAAAATTTCAACTTACTTTAGTAAGGCCAATCAGAGTTTGCCGTAAAACGTTAAAAAAAAAAAGGTTCGGATTAAACATGAAACTTTTTTGTTTGCGCGCTTAAAAATTCTCTAAAATCAAGCTTGACGACATTTGAAATATATTCTGCAACTAATCAAGTGTAATGAAAGGTTCTTTTGGCGTTTCTTGGATGCGCAGAGCCTAAAATTTAAACATAGCGAAATAAGCTTCGAAAAAGGATTTGAAGAAAATGTTACCAAAAGTGTGTAGGATGAATCATAAAAATTTCGTGTTTGCGCTCTTGAAAACTATCCAAAAACAAGCTGGGCGGAATTCTGGACGTATTTTGCGACTATTTAACTCCAATGATAGGGTGTTTTTTGCTATTACGGGATGCGCAAAAGCCAAAATTTCTACTTACTTTAGTAAGCCCAATCAGAGTTTGCCGTAAAACGTTAAAAAAAAAAGGTTCGGATTAAACATGAAACTTTTTTGTTTGCGCGCCTAAAAATTCTCTAAAAACAAGCTTGACGACATTTGAAATATATTCTGCAACTAATCAAGTGTAATTAAAGGTTCTTTTGGCGTTTCTTGGATGCGGGTAGCCCAAAATTTAAACTTAGCGAAATAAGCTTAAAAAAAGACGTTAAGAAAATGTTACCAAAAGTGTGTAGGATTAATCATAAAAATACCTTATTTGCGCTCTTCGAAACTGTCTAAAGACTGGCTTGACGACATCCTGGATATCTTCTTCAGCTATTTCAATGTCAATAAAGGTGTTTTCTGCTTTTCCGGGACGCGCCCAACGCAAAATTTCTACCTGGTTTAGTAAGCCCAATCAACGTTTGATTTAAAAGGTTACAAAAAAAAAATTTGGATTAAACATGAACATTTTTTTTATGTTTGCGCGCTTAAAAACTCTCTAAAAAAAATCTGCACGATATTTTTAAGATATTATGCCACTAATCAAATGTAATTAAAGGTTCTTTGGGCGTTTCTTGGATGCGGGTAGCCCAAAATTTAAACTTAGCGAAATAAGCTTAAAAAAAGATGTTAAGAAAATGTTACCAAAAGTGTGTAGGATTAATCATAAAAATACCTTATTTGCGCACTTCGAAACTGTCTAAAGACTGGCTTGACGACATCCTGGATATCTTCTTCAACTATTTCAATGTCATTAAAGGTGTTTTCTGCTTTTCCGGGACGCGCCCAACCCAAAATTTCTACCTGGTTTAGTAAGCCCAATCAAAGTTTGATTTAAAAGGTTACAAAAAAAAGGTTCGGATTAAACATGAACATTTTTTTATGTTTGCGCGCTTAAAAACTCTCTAAAAAAAATCTGCACGATATTTTTAAGATATTATGCCACTAATCAAATGTAATTAAAGGTTCTTTGGGCGTTTCTTGGATGCTGGTAGCCCAAAATTTAAACTTAGCGAAATAAGCTTAAAAAAAGATGTTAAGAAAATGTTACCAAAAGTGTGTAGGATTAATCATAAAAATACCTTATTTGCGCACTTCGAAACTGTCTAAAGACTGGCTTGACGACATCCTGGATATCTTCTTCAACTATTTCAATGTCATTAAAGGTGTTTTCTGCTTTTCCGGGATCAAAGTTTGATTTAAAACGATTAAACATGAATATTTTTTTATGTTTGCGCGCTTAAAAACTCTCTAAAAAAAATCTGCACGATATTTTTAAGATATTATGCCACTAATCAAATGTAATTAAAGGTTCTTTGGGCGTTTCTTGGATGCGGGTAGCCCAAAATTTAAATTAGCGAAATAAGCTTAAAAAAAGATGTTAAGAAAATGTTACCAAAAGTGTGTAGGATTAATCATAAAAATACCTTATTTGCGCACTTCGAAACTGTCTAAAGACTGGCTTGACGACATCCTGGATATCTTCTTCAACTATTTCAATGTCATTAAAGGTGTTTTCTGCTTTTCCGGGACGCGCCCAACCCAAAATTTCTACCTGGTTTAGTAAGCCCAATCAACGTTTGTTTTAAAAGATTACAAAAAAAAGGTTCGGATTAAACATGAACATTTTTTTATGTTTGCGCGCTTAAAAACTCTCTAAAAAAAATCTGCACGATATTTTTAAGATATTATGCCACTAATCAAATGTAATTAAAGGTTCTTTTGGCGTTTCTTGGATGCGGGTAGCCCAAAATTTAAACTTAGCGAAATAAGCTTAAAAAAAGATGTTAAGAAAATGTTACCAAAAGTGTGTAGGATTAATCATAAAAATACCTTATTTGCGCTCTTCGAAACTGTCTAAAGACTGGCTTGACGACATCCTGGATATCTTCTTCAACTATTTCAATGTCAATAAAGGTGTTTTCTGCTTTTCCGGGACGCGCCCAACCCAAAATTTCTACCTGGTTTAGTAAGCCCAATCAACGTTTGATTTAAAAGGTTACAAAAAAAAAATTTGGATTAAACATGAACATTTTTTTTATGTTTGCGCGCTTAAAAACTCTCTAAAAAAAATCTGCACGATATTTTTAAGATATTATGCCACTAATCAAATGTAATTAAAGGTTCTTTGGGCGTTTCTTGGATGCGGGTAGCCCAAAATTTAAACTTAGCGAAATAAGCTTAAAAAAAGATGTTAAGAAAATGTTACCAAAAGTGTGTAGGTTTAATCATAAAAATACCTTATTTGCGCACTTCGAAACTGTCTAAAGACTGGCTTGACGACATCCTGGATATCTTCTTCAACTATTTCAATGTCATTAAAGGTGTTTTCTGCTTTTCCGGGACGCGCCCAACCCAAAATTTCTACCTGGTTTAGTAAGCCCAATCAAAGTTTGATTTAAAAGGTTACAAAAAAAAGGTTCGGATTAAACATGAACATTTTTTTATGTTTGCGCGCTTAAAAACTCTCTAAAAAAAATCTGCACGATATTTTTAAGATATTATGCCACTAATCAAATGTAATTAAAGGTTCTTTTGGCGTTTCTTGGATGCGGGTAGCCCAAAATTTAAACTTAGCGAAATAAGCTTAAAAAAAGATGTTAAGAAAATGTTACCAAAAGTGTGTAGGATTAATCATAAAAATACCTTATTTGCGCTCTTCGAAACTGTCTAAAGACTGGCTTGACGACATCCTGGATATCTTCTTCAACTATTTCAATGTCAATAAAGGTGTTTTCTGCTTTTCCGGGACGCGCCCAACCCAAAATTTCTACCTGGTTTAGTAAGCCCAATCAACGTTTGATTTAAAAGGTTACAAAAAAAAAATTTGGATTAAACATGAACATTTTTTTTATTTTTGCGCGCTTAAAAACTCTCTAAAAAAAATCTGCACGATATTTTTAAGATATTATGCCACTAATCAAATGTAATTAAAGGTTCTTTGGGCGTTTCTTGGATGCGGGTAGCCCAAAATTTAAACTTAGCGAAATAAGCTTAAAAAAAGATGTTAAGAAAATGATACCAAAAGTGTGTAGGTTTAATCATAAAAATACCTTATTTGCGAACTTTGAAACTGTCTAAAGACTGGCTTGACGACATCCTGGATATATTCTTCAACTATTTCAATGTCATTAAAGGTGTTTTCTGCTTTTCCGGGACGCGCCCAACCCAAAATTTCTACCTGGTTTAACAAGCCCAATCAAAGTTTGATTTAAAAGGTTAGAAAATAAAGGTTCGGATTAAACATGAACATTTTTTTATGTTTTCGCGCTTAAAAACTCCCTTAAAAAACTCTGGACGATATTTTTAAGATATTTTGCCACTAATCACATGTAATTAAAGGTTCTTTGGGCGTTTCTTGGATGCGGGTAGCCCAAAATTTAAACTTAGCGAAATAAGCTTAAAAAAAGATGTTAAGAAATTGTTACCAAAAGTGTGTAGGATTAATCATAAAAATACCTTATTTGCGCACTTCGAAACTGTCTAAAGACTGGCTTGACGACATCCTGGATATATTCTTCAACTATTTCAATGTCATTAAAGCAAACTTTGATTGGGCTTACTAAACCAGGTAGAAATTTTGGGTTGGGCGCATCACGGAAAAGCAGAAAACACCTTTAATGACATTGAAATAGTTGAAGAATATATCCAGGATGTGGTCAAGCCAGTCTTTAGACAGTTTCGAAGTGCGCAAATAAGGTATGTTTATGATTAATCCTACACACTTTTGGTAACATTTTCTTAACATCTTTTTTTAAGCTTATTTCGCTAAGTTTAAATTTTGGACTACCCGCATCTAAGAAACGCCCAAAGAACCTTTAATTACATTTGATTAGTGGTATAAAATCTTAAAAATATCGTGCAGATTTTTTTTAGAGAGTTTTTAAGCGCGCAAACATAAAAAAATGTTCATGTTTAATCCGAACCTTTTTTTTGTAACCTTTTAAATCAAACGTTGATTGGGCTTACTAAACCAGGTAGAAATTTTGGGTTGGGCGCGTCCCGGAAAAGCAGAAAACACCTTTAATGACATTGAAATAGTTGAAGAAGATATCCAGGATGTCGTCAAGCCAGTCTTTAGACAGTTTCGAAGTGCGCAAATAAGGTATTTTTATTATTAATGCTACACACTTTTGGTAACATTTTCTTAACATTTTTTTTTTAAGCTTATTTCGCTAAGTTTAAATTTTGGGCTACCCGCATCCAAGAAACGCCCAAAGAACCTTTAATTACATTTGATTAGTGGCATAATATCTTAAAAATATCGTGCAGATTTTTTTTAGAGAGTTTTTAAGCGCGCAAACATAAAAAAATGTTCATGTTTAATCCGAACCTTTTTTTTGTAACCTTTTAAATCAAACTTTGATTGGGCTTACTAAACCAGGTGGAAATTTTGGGTTGGGCGCGTCCCGCAAAAGCAGAAAACACCTTTATTGACATTGAAATAGTTGAAGAAGATATCCAGGATGTCGTCAAGCCAGTCTTTAGACAGTTTCGAAGTGCGCAAATAAGGTATTTTTATTACTAATACTACACACTTTTGGTAACATTTTCTTAACATTTTTTTTTTAAGCTTATTTCGCTAAGTTTAAATTTTGGGTAACCGCATCCAAGAAACGCCCAAAGAACCTTTAATTACATTTGATTACTGGCATAATATCTTAAAAATATCGTGCAGATTTTTTTTAGAGAGTTTTTAAGCGCGCAAACATAAAAAAATGTTCATGTTTAATCCGAACCTTTTTTTTGTAACCTTTTAAATCAAACTTTGATTGGGCTTACTAAACCAGGTAGATATTTTGGGTTGGGCGCGTCCCGGAAAAGCAGAAAACACCTTTAATGACATTGAAATAGTTGAAGAAGATATCCAGGATGTCGTCAAGCCAGTCTTTAGACAGTTTCGAAGTGCGCAAACAAGGTATTTTTATGATTAATCCTACACACTTTTGGTAACATTTTCTTAACATCTTTTTTTAAGCTTATTTCGCTAAGTTTTAATTTTGGGCTACCCGCATCCAAGAAACGCCCAAAGAACTTTTAATTACATTTGATTAGTGGCATAATATCTTAAAAATATCGTGCAGATTTTTTTTAGAGAGTTTTTAAGCGCGCAAACATAAAAAAATGTTCATGTTTAATCCGAACCTTTTTTTTGTAACCTTTTAAATCAAACTTTGATTGGGCTTACTAAACCAGGTAGAAATTTTGGGTTGGGCGCGTCCCGGAAAAGCAGAAAACACCTTTAATGACATTGAAATAGTTGAAGAAGATATCCAGGATGTCTTCAAGCCAGTCGTTAGACAGTTTCGACGTGCGCAAATAAGGTATTTTTATGATTAATCCTACACACTTTTGGTAACATTTTCTTAACATCTTTTTTTAAGCTTATTTCGCTAAGTTTAAATTTTAGGTTACCCGCATCCAAGAAACGCCCAAAGAACTTTTAATTACATTTGATTAGTGGCATAATATCTTAAAAATATGGTCCAGATTTTTTTTAGAGAGTTTTTAAGCGCGCAAACATAAAAAAATGTTCATGTTTAATCCGAACCTTTTTTTTGTAACCTTTTAAATCAAACTTTGATTGGGCTTACTAAACCAGGTAGAAATTTTGGGTTGGGCGCGTCCCGGAAAAGCAGAAAACACCTTTAATGACATTGAAATAGTTGAAGAAGATATCCAGGATGTCTTCAAGCCAGTCGTTAGACAGTTTCGACGTGCGCAAATAAGGTATTTTTATGATTAATCCTACACACTTTTGGTAACATTTTCTTAACATCTTTTTTTAAGCTTATTTCGCTAAGTTTAAATTTTAGGTTACCCGCATCCAAGAAACGCCCAAAGAACTTTTAATTACATTTGATTAGTGGCATAATATCTTAAAAATATGGTCCAGATTTTTTTTAGAGAGTTTTTAAGCGCGCAAACATAAAAAAATGTTCATGTTTAATCCGAACCTTTTTTTTGTAACCTTTTAAATCAAACTTTGATTGGGCTTACTAAACCAGGTAGAAATTTTGGGTTGGGCGCGTCCCGGAAAAGCAGAAAACACCTTTAATGACATTGAAATAGTTGAAGAAGATATCCAGGATGTCGTCAAGCCAGTCTTTAGACAGTTTCGAAGTGCGCAAATAAGGTATTTTTATGATTAATCCTACACACTTTTGGTAACATTTTCTTATCATCTTTTTTTAAGCTTATTTCGCTAAGTTTAAATTTTGGGCTACCCGCATCCAAGAAACGCCCAAAGAACCTTTAATTACATTTGATTAGTGGCATAATATCTTAAAAATATGGTCCAGATTTTTTTTAGAGAGTTTTTAAGCGCGCAAACATAAAAAAATGTTCATGTTTGATCCGAACCTTTTTTTTGTAACCTTTTAAATCAAACTTTGATTGGGCTTACTAAACCAGGTAGAAATTTTGGGTTGGGCGCGTCCCGGAAAAGCAGAAAACACCTTTAATGACATTGAAATAGTTGAAGAAGATATCCAGGATGTCGTCAAGCCAGTCTTTAGACAGTTTCGAAGTGCGCAAATAAGGTATTTTTATGATTAATCCTACACACTTTTGGTAACATTTTCTTAACATCTTTTTTTAAGCTTATTTCGCTAAGTTTAAATTTTGGGCTACCCGCATCCAAGAAACGCCCAAAGAACCTTTAATTACATTTGATTAGTGGCATAATATCTTAAAAATATGGTCCAGATTTTTTTTTGAGAGTTTTTAAGCGCGCAAACATAAAAAAATGTTCATGTTTAATCCGAACCTTTTTTTTGTAACCTTTTAAATCAAACTTTGATTGGGCTTACTAAACCAGGTAGAAATTTTGGGTTGGGCGCGTCCCGGAAAAGCAGAAAACACCTTTAATGACATTGAAATAGTTGAAGAAGATATCCAGGATGTCGTCAAGCCAGTCTTTAGACAGTTTCGAAGTGCGCAAATAAGGTATTTTTATGATTAATCCTACACACTTTTGGTAACATTTTCTTAACATCTTTTTTTAAGCTTATTTCGCTAAGTTTAAATTGTGGGCTACCCGCATCCAAGAAACGCCCAAAGAACCTTTAATTACATTTGATTAGTGGCATAATATCTTAAAAATATCGTGCAGTTGTTTTTTAGAGAGTTTTTAAGCGCGGAAACATAAAAAAATGTTCATGTTTAATCCGAACCTTTTTTTTGTAACGTTTTAAATCAAACTTTGATTGGGCTAACTAAACCAGGTAGAAATTTTGGGTTGGGCGCGTCCCGGAAAAGCAGAAAACACCTTTAATGACATTGAAATAGTTGAAGAAGATATCCAGGATGTCGTCAAGCCAGTCTTTAGACAGTTTCGAAGTGCGCA